>NW_007255969.1:722520-820339 GCF_000164805.1 Carlito syrichta | reverse complement strand
GGGGGGGGAGGGAGGTCCTGGAAATGGCCTAGGCAACCCTGGATCAAGGTGGTCTTGTTGTTGTTAGAACATCCCTGTGTGTGTGCAGAGTGGTATTTTCATTTAAGATTCGAAAAGGCTTCAGGTTTGCCGTTGGGAAGTCAGGAGCGTGTCGGTGAATTCTTGGGAAACCTGTCTATTCTGCAGGTGGGTTGAAATATCGGTTGGTAGTGTGGGTGCCGGGGTTACGTGGAGAGACGGTCTCCTCATGTATGTGTATGTCTCGGCTCACAGCTAAATTACAAACACCCTTGTTAGTTACTTTTCAGTTCCTTGTATGTTGCATGTCACGACCTGCTGTGGAGAAGAAGGGGTGAGACCTAGAGGGAGGGAGAGAGGGAATTGGGAGCCCCTAATTCACTCTCAGTGCAGCCAGTGACTGGGAGGAAGCCGTTGATTCTCTTTCTATGGAATTACGCCCTTTGACTCAGTTGCCTTCAGGCGACGCCCTTCCAGTCGCTCACCTCTGGCTGCTGTGTGAGGGGCTTAATTATTTGCCCACCGCCTCGAAATCCTTGGCTGAAAGGCCCTGAAGAAGTTCAAAGTATTGTTATTCAGATATGGAATTTAATGATCCATTACAGTTCATCAGGAAAATGCACTTTGCGGTGATGGTAGGAAACGGTTCCACCTGATAGTGGGTAATAATAACTGCTTAAAAGTAGATTCAGATTACAGATGAGACAATTAACTCTAGCCATGTGCGCTTCAATTTGTTGCAATTCATTTTGTGATCAAAGCGAGTCACAGAGAGCCAGATGGTCAGGTTCACGTTCAAATCTCTCTCAGGCCAGCCCTCCACTTCTGGGCGCACTGTCTGCACAGCCAATGGGACTTAGTTATTCATTAGCACTTGTGAGCTGTTCCTCAGAATTTGTAATCGAGGCTCCTGTGATGCCAATAAAAGGGTTCGAGCCAATCTGTATTGTTGGGAGCAGTTTAATTTTACTGGGATTAACGCTCACTTAGTGCCTCTGGTGTGGCTCCAGCTTTAACAAGGAGGAAAGACCCCAGTGACTCTCTGGCTCTGCTGTGCTTGGCTCCACTGCTCTAGTTTTGGAACCAAGGATTTCAGGACCATGGGATCTAGCATCTTGTACATGCAGACTTGATTGTTCATGAAATGAGAGACTACTTGGATAAATAAATATCTTCCTTTTTGCCCGAGAGGCGAGGGGCAGGACCAGCCTCATGGGCATGAGACCTGTAGGGCTACAGGTCTTCTTCCTGCCCAGGACTTCACACTTGGCTGCGTGTTCTGCTGTTGTCCTCTTGAAATCCCGAATCAGTCTCGGACAAGGGGCCTCTCGTCTTCATTTTTCACTGCGCCCCACGAAGTATGTGTCTGGCCCTGGTGATGAGGTAAGGGCGTCATGTGGAGTGGTAAGCAACCACTGCTCTGTCTCAGCTCGTCGTGGTCGACTGTTGCCAGGCAGGAATTGGTGGAAATACTGGCTTTGTGTTGCCACACCGTCTGATTTTTCAAAGGGAAGCTGGAGATCAGATTTTTATATACAGTCCCTTAATTTTTAAATATTGGCTCAAGGCTGTTCCACCCCCCCATTTTATACATATGTGTTTTTGGTTTTTTTTATCTTGATTTTAGATTCAGGAAGTACATATGCATGCTTATTACATGGACATGTTGTGTAGTGGTAGGGATTGGGTCTCAGGTGGCCCATTCCCTAGATAGTAAACATTGTACCCCATAGGTATTTCCTGCTGGCTCAAGTTTAAAAAAAAAAAAAAAAATTTGGATGAGAACACATGTAAGAGCTAAAGCCAACCTGCATGCGGCCTGTCTCCTGCCACTAAACAGAGTAAAACTTTTTTGTTTAATATTTCTGTATTTAGCTATTTTCTAAAAAGTTGGCACATAGATAATTTGTGAGTATGAGCCAAATGAATGGTTATAACTATTTGGAAAATGGAAAGATGCAAGAAAAACAAGACTCTAAATCAAATCAACACTGAGTCCCACTCAGGGATTGGTAGCTTCCTTTTCAACCAAGAATTCAACATGAAAAGCCAGATAATTATACCATGGGCACAATGTGATTCTTTGCAGGTAAATAATCCATCACATTTGAACCACCCACCCGCTATCGAGTTGTTATTGACCCAGTGGGGTAACTTGGCTGTTTAATGCCTGGGAGCCTCCATAGGAGTGTGGCATTTGAGAACACTTACCAAAATAATAGCTTTGACGTGCCGAACCCTCACTGTGTGCCACAGGCAGGGCACACTCTTTCACCTGTACGTACCTCATTGACGCCTCAAAGCATCCCTTCGACGTGGGTGTTGTGCCCATTCTGCAGAATTGGAAGGTTCTGACTTTGTGCTGCAGCGAACTTCAACTGATTGCGGTGTTGTTTCCCCATCCTGTATATGCAGTCCAGCCCTGTATCAATGACTGTGCATGGTGTAGGACCCTAGCATGCAGAGAACGTGGTCTCTACCCTCGCCCACAAGAAGCAGAGAACAGTATAAAATGTAACATGTTTGTGGAAGTCTGCAATTCACATCTGCCTCCCTGTTCTCTCTTTTCCCTGTCTAGATGTTGGAGGAGCTTCTGCGACATACGACCTTATCAGGGGCACTCACAGTTCAAAAGTCAGGGCTGGTTGCAAAAATGGGAATTTCTTTGGTTAAAAAAAAAGAAAAGTTTTTGGCAGAGCTAGTGCCTCGTTAGGGAAAGCAGCACCAAGGTCTTACAAATGAGGAAAAGAAGCTTCTGTATTGTTAGTGACAGTATATGACTGATGCTGTCCTATCTTTAAATTTTGTGTAAATATTTACAAATAGTTCATGTGAAACCTGCTGTGAACTAAACATTTTGTAAACTCAGTGAGATTCCCCAAAATATAAATCACCTTTCACCTTTTAAAAAAATTTTTGGTCTGGGGTGACATTTAACTAGAAAGTGGTTCTTTCTTTGTCAATTCAAAGTCTCCTTTTAATGTTTTTCTCTTTCCTTTTTTCTTTTTTGTTAATTTCAAATGTCAGTCTGCCTAAAACTGGAAGTTAATCTTACTATCAGCATGCTACTCAGCTTCCTTAAAGCTGGAAGTATCCTCAGAATCTTACCACTGTGTCCTTTTCAAGGGTCATTTCATTTCTAAAGAATATGCAAATCGAATATCATCCTGCTAGGGATATTACTTCACCAATCAGGCCGGAATTTTTGCTTTGTTTTTTCCTTGAGCTATTTTTCCCCCCAAATAATAAATCTCCCCAATCTGAAAACATTTCACGTGCTCGTTCATTCTAGTCATTGGAATCACAGCCAAAATGCCTCTCCGTCTTCCCCAGTGATTTCATAATCACCGTTTCTCCAGCATACTCCCTGGTCGGCCTCGCTTTTGTTCCATAGCCTCATAATGAATTGCCCTTCGGTTCTGAGATGTGTCATTTTCCTCCCTGACCTTTTTGTTCTTTTCCTGAAGGCTGTAGGGCACGCTGCTGCTGATGTGATGAGAGCCGGCGCTTGGTCGCTGCTCCCTCCCATCCCTGTGTCACCTTTCATCGGCTCCTTCCCAGGCATTTAAATCCTCCTATCCTTCTCACTGTCCTTCTTGGTTGTGCCTGAGCCTGCAGCTGGTGTGTGGACAAAAGTCCTAGTTAGCTGCAGAAGAAAGCTTTTCAAGTTCCCAGGTCCCCCTAGCTTTGTGCCGTCTTCTCTCTCCACCATTGCCTACTGCAGGAAGATCTTCTTCGGGACTTTCTGTGAGGCCCGCATCGAAGGCTTAAACCTTCATTTTGGAGTTTTAAGTTAGGAGTGCTCAGCGTGGTGATTCTCATTCCACAAGCAGGAAACGGGGTGATTGTGCACACTCAGCAACTTGCCTTAGTCCCCCAGGATCTGCAGATTTGGGGCAATGTTTTTTTCTCTTCCCAGCGCGTACTCTTCTAAGCAACAAAAGCTTGTGGATGCTACAGAATGCACCAGGTGTCCTTTCTTGAGAGTCAGGTGCCTTGTTCATTTGTTAAACGTATGCTGAGCATCTCTTTCATGGCAGGCATGGTGTTAGGTGCTGGTGGGGAGCAAACCCAGTCCTGGCCCCTGCCCTCAGAAAGCACGCCACCCAGTAGGAAAGATGACATCAATCAGTTAGTGACAGATAACCATTACAGGTGAAGGAAAGGGACTCTGTGCGCCAGAGGGTTTTATGGGGGAATGTTACCTGGGTGGGAGTGGGGGAAGCCCTCTCTGAGGAACTGTAGAGTGAGCTTCCATCAGGATCAGTGTGAAACTTGAGGCTTGCTTTTTCCTCCAGCTTCCTAATCCTATTAATTCATGACTGTCTTTGGCCCTTTGGAGTACTGCATAAACCATTCCCTGGGGCCATTTTGGCAAATACTAGTTCCTGTATACAGAGTGCAGAATTGATTTATTTACCTGTGTCTTTAGAACCTGATAAAAACAGAAATTGTTAACTGCCAAGAGTGCTGTTCATTTCCATACTTGGAAAAAAATACAAGTTAACTTACTTATTTGGAACATATTTAGGGTCGTTTTGATAATATTTGAATGATCAGAAGCTACAGAGACATTCCCTCCCCGTTGGCTGATGTGTGTAGGACCCAGGCAGGGACTTTTAGTATACTTTCTGTCTGAAGTCCCTGCCTACCCCAGAGCAGACCAAGGATGATTATTTAGAACATGCTTAGAAACACAGTTCAGGAGTGTTGACAGTATCTAGATACAACAAACTGGCTGTAGTGAATGCTAAAACCCCTTTGTTTTCTTTTTCTTTGGTGATAGCTAACCTGGATCAAGAGCTTCCTTCATTTCCATACTTGGAAAAAATACAAGTTAACTTGCTTATTTGGAACATATTTAGGGTCGTTTTGATAATATTTGAATGATCAGAAGCTACAGAGACATTTCCTCCCCATTAGCTGATGTGTGTAGGACCCAGGTGTGTAGCTCTTATTAGCTCATTTGATCCAGCTGCAACCCAGACTGAGGTGTGATCGCTACAAGTTGAAGCATAAGTGTCACCCAGCTAATGAGCAGCAGAGCCGGAATGTGGGCGTGACCCACCTGACACCGGAGCCTGTCCTCTTGATGACCACCATCCTTTCCTTGTCTTCCTCATTTGAAGTTGGATCCCCCTCCAACAGTGCTCAGAAGTGGAAATAGAGGGCATCTCCCTCTGAAATGTGGGATGTTTTGTTGATATCTATCTGAAAGATTGATTGAAAAGAAATTTCTCTGAGAACCTATGGGATATATCTCCTGTTCTTTCACACTCACTTTCTAATCTTTGTATCCTTCAGATTTTTTGTCCATTTAGGGTTCAGAAAGTAAAAGTGTTGCCAGTAAAGGCAAAAGGAGAACTAGACACCGAAGGAGAACCCCATGGCTGTGTGTCCACGGTTTTCGTCAAGCTCACACTCCCACCCTTTGGTTAAGTGGAGAAATTGTTTTTTGCTCGCCCCCCCCTACTTCTTTTTATTTGGTGGGTGGGAAAAGGTGAAAGAAACTATCCTCCTAATAGGAAGTATTCTACCAAGGAGGAAAAATTCCATTCAGAACCAGTTCCATTAGAAGTCCTAATTAGAAATATTAGCTCCCAGTAACAGATAAAAGTAGGTAACCTTTGTTCTCATTCTAGTCAATTTCAGGAAGAGATTATCTGGCCAGATTAGCATGTTGCAATTCTCTACTGAAGATTTGAATGGTTTTAAAGGACTCAGCCAGTCGGCTGGTCTGGCAGTGACCCCCCAGTTACCTCAGGTTTGCAGGGTCACAGTTTAAAATGCTGACTCAGCTCAGCCTGGGCTGGACACTCAAGTTGTCATCTGTAGTCAAGAGACATTATTCTTGGGAGCCGCGTGAACATTAAGCAACATTGGAGGCTCAGTTTGGGAAGTGATCAAGCGTATGAATGTACAGTACTGTGCTTATTTTTCAGCATTTAGTTCAAATTTTGGAGATGGCTAAATGGAGAGATGCTTAGTGTGTCAGTGTTGGAGGTTTTAAGTGATTAAAAAAATCAAGCAGATGAGTGCATAAAGATTTCTATGCAAACAATGATGAGCTTAAATTAAAGCTGCTGATTTAGTGTGAGAATTACTTGCATTGATTTGTAGAATATCTATATGGGTTCAAGATTCCATATTATGCAAATGAATAAGCCCTGAAGAGTCAACCTGAAAAAAATGAAATTAACTGTGAAAGATATTATTACCCATTCAGCAAGAGGAAAATGTAGGCATACTTAAGAGTTAACCCTTCCTTCTCATGCAGCTCCTTGGGAAGATAGGTGTCAGGGATGACGGGCCCTCTCGGGAGCCTTTCTTCTCTGTTTCCTGCTCTGTTGCCTTTGGGGCACCTGCCAGGTCCTTATCCTTCCTTTCCAAAACTAATCTCAGAAAAGGACTTCAGGAACACAACTCTACCCAGGGTATAAAGAGTTGAGGGGGCTAGTGCATTCCTTTTCTGAGGCATCAGCATATTAATAGGAGTAAAACTCCGAAGAAGAGAATAGTAGAATTTCACACACTGGTAACCTAGTGATGGGAGTAAATTTTTGAATGAAGATAGGGCGCTTTAAAAAGAATCCTCACTCTGGTCCTGTGCAGTGGCTCATGCCTGTCATCTCAGCACTTTGGGAGACTGAGGCCGAAGAACTGCTTGAGCCTAGGAGTTCGAGACAAACCTAGGCAACATATGGAGACCTCATCTCTACACAAATAAAGCAAGCAAGCCAGCCAGAGTGGCACATGATGTCTGTAGTCCCAGCTACTTGGGAGGCTGAGGCAGAAGGATGGCCTGGGCCCTGGAGCTTGAGGCTGTGGTGAGCCTGGGGTCATATCACTGCACTCCAGCCTGGGCATCAAAGTGAAACCTGACTCAAAAAAAAATCATCTGGCCTTCATATTTTTAATATTACCATGGTTTATATCCTGTAATCCATTTATCTATATTCTCTGTTCAGGGTTGGATTTGTTTTATTTTATTTTATTTTTTAGTTAGGGTCTCATGCTGTTGCCCAGGCTGGAGTGCAGTGGTACCATCATGGCTCATTGCAGTCTCGACCTCCTGGGCTCAGGCGATCTTCTACCTCAGCCTTCTAAATAGCTGAGACTATAGGCGTGTGCCACGTGCAACCCCAGCCAGCTTTTTTTTTTTTTTTTTTTTGCAGAGGTAAGGTCTTAGTGTGTTGTGTGTTGCCTAGGCTGGTCTTGAACTCCTGGGCCGAAGCAATCCTCCCTCCTCCACCTCCCAAAGTGCTGGGATTACAGGCGTGATCCACCACGAGGGCCAGATGATTGGGTGTGGGAGATGATTTTTAATAATACATTTGACAGTATGCCTCTTGCCATGTCTTGGATTTGATCCCATAAACCCTTATAGCAATGGGATGTTGTTTGATATTTAAAGAAAGCTCCAGGGAAAGCCACTTGGCCTGTGATTAGGAATTTTTGTCAGTAGCAGTGAACCTGAACGTCTCCGTTATCCTTGAATATTGAATTGTAGAAGGAAAAAAGCAATGGATCCAACTCCTCACCTGCCGCCCCAGCCCAGAATTGAGTCGCTGTATTTCTTTATTTCGTTTGTTTAATTACTTGAAACCCTTGTGTCTGAGTGACAAGCGAGGGGGTGGCCACCTTTCTGGCCGCGCCCCGTGTCCCAGGACGAGGGGCTCTCTGTGTTGATTTCCAAATGGGCATGTCCCTGCCGTGAGGTGGGAGGTGACATCTGGTCGTCAGGAGAGTCTGGTGAGCGAAACTCGACTTCAGGTGGTTGCCAGGTAAATACCTGGTGGAAAAGAGCCCCAACCGCCTTCCACACCGCCCCCCTGCCACCACCATCGCCTCCAGCAACCATGCTATGTTGAGTTGATGGCACCATCTAGTGCCCGTCTGTGGAACTGTCCCGCCGGCCTCCTCTGTGTCCTCGGTGCTTTTGCTGGGACTCCCCCAGCTCCTACGGCCCGTGGGGGGAGCCCCTGTCTCCGGGCGTGCACCGGCTAGCGGGGGGGCTTCTCGAGAGCTCCCTCTCTTCCTGCGTCTTTGCAGGTTGGTTTTGACTCCGTGTCTTCCTTTCTCCCAGACTTCATTTATTTCTGCCTCCCGGTCTCTCCTACGCCCTCTTTATAGCTCTTGCTTCTCCTTTTTCATCTTCCTACCCTTGATCAATTTTTTTTTTAGAGAAAAAAAAAAATCAGTACTCACAACGGATACATATAAAGATCTTCCTAAGGATGCTTTTTTCCAAACTTAAGAGAATGCCGTGCGTTTTGATTGAAAACAACCGTTTAAACCAAGTGAAGGAACCAGAGGTGACGTCTCAGAGTCTCACTGAGAAGACTGTCCCCTCATCCTCTTGTAGTGAGACATTTCCTCAGACACAGTCCGTCAAGTCATAGGTCTTGGAACTAGAGCTGTGATGTCTTTTTCTGCTTTCTTCCCTCGTAAATATAACCTCTCACGTGTATTTTTTGATTCAAGACGTTTTCACAGACTGTCCCGGAATACCAGCCCCTTGGCATGGCACTGCTTCAGTGGGAGAACGTGTTCTGAGTTCCAGACAACCCATTTTCCTGTGGATTTTTCGATCCTGTATGAAATGAGAAACAGAGGTGAAAGCCACGTAGGTCAAAGCCTGGGCGTGTGATTACTCCGTAATGTGTGTGGGGTCTGAAACTGTGTGCAGGCTTAAGTCTCTCACATTAAACAATACGTTTTAAATTTCCATGGGTGTTAGGCATCTTGATATTGTGGGTTTGAAAGTAAGTCCCCCTGAAAAACAGGAACTGTGCTTGTCTGTTACCGGTTCTTGTGGTCGATATGGCAACTATTTTGATTTTTCAGAAGGGAGGAAAAGCAGTTAAATCTAGTTAAAATTAAAACCAGTTAAAATTAACTGGCTCGTGAGATTTGAGTGCAGCTGTTCCACACATCGCACCACTGAGAGCGAGTTGTTTGTTTATTGCCACGGAGCACTAGTATGCGTTTGTTCCTTCTTTGTGAGCAGGGGCAGAGATGATTTATGTTTTGGGTTTCACCTTGGAAAACAGGAGCTGCAAGCGCAGAGAGGTTCCCGTCTGCTGATTTGCATGTACCCTGTTTTTGTTTTTGCTGGGTAGGTGTGTGCACCTTGTGTGTGCGAGAGTGATTTAGCATGTCAGCACTTTCCCGCAGTGGTGCTTGCTGACTCATGCAGCGGTAAGCACTGGGCCGGCCACACTGTAAAGTGCCCACGTCCCAGCACCCTTAGAGAGGCTGGGAGGCTATTTTCAGATCTGTGGTCACTGCTGAGCTCGGTGCCTTGCTCTGCCAGTGGCCAGACAGAGCCTCCTACTTACGGGGTAGAAAATTGGGTGGATATCTACCTTCGTGTGAAGATCCGCCACGTTTCTGGAAATGCCCCGGGGAAACTGATTTTCACTTCATTTCGTTTTCTGGGACTCGGTAAAGGGGAGTGGAGAGAGGGGCTCATACTAAGCGCAAAGGCAATGTGCTGTTATTTCCTACTTAAAACCCGAAGGAATTTTCATGGACCTCTAACTTGGGCTTTCCTGGTGTAACTGAAACCTGACCCAGCTCTCCCTCCAGGGGAGGGGTGCGGGCCGCCAGCCTGATATTGTTTTGTGTGGCTCAAGTCCCTACATGATGACAGCTTTTGTTTTTAGCCATTGCATGTTATTGAGGTTAAAAAAGAAAAGAAAAGGAAAGAAAACTTGACCTCGGGTCATTTTAAAGCCAGCATGTGTTTTCAGAGATGGTTTCGCTGTTTGTTTTCAGAGTTGTTTTGCTTATTTTCATCGGAAAGTGTGAAATGTTGCTTTTTTGAGGTTTCTAACTAAACTTCCTTTTGCAGATTTGAGTTGATCCAATCGTCCTGCACTCTCTTGAGAAGGGCGATTACCATGAGCTCACTGGGCAAAGGAAAGCTTTGCACCCCCTTGAGTTTGCCTCCTCTTTTAAAGCCTCAGTAAGCATTCTGAAGCTGCTTTGACCAGTAATAAAGAAAAGCCACAGTGACTGTGTAACATGATGTTGATGGAAGTTCTTGGTTTCCGCCGATACGAGTGACTCATCAGTATCAATAGAATTGTGACTTCTAATAATAACACAGTGCAAGACCTTCAAAACATGTGTGGTTTCAGCCCTTGCTCTCAGTGAAAGGTTGGAAAATATTAGTTGGAGCGTTGTTTTTTTTTTTCTCCTAACCTCTTGATTTCACCCAAGTATAAAGTTGTTTTTTGTAGGGGTGATGATCCCCCAGTTGTTTTTTCATCTTACTGTTTTTAGTTTCATTATGATCAAGGAGCCAAACTCACATCATTTCATCGGTTAGAAATCTGTGCACTAAGCAGCTCCCGCCAGGGCTGTGTTTTGAGGGAAATGTGGCTGAAAAGTAAATCCTCCCTGAACGTCGAAAGGAAAACACTGGTCTGGTCCCGACTGCAGTCCAGCGGGCTGTCTGCCTCCCACACGGCCTCTACTGTGGAGGGCTGCGGTATTGCTGAGTGGCCTGTTGCCCTGTGAGTCACTGTCAAAGGATTCCAAGAGGAAGGTTCACAGAACACGCAAATCAGCGAGCCCTGTGGAGGGGAGCGAAACAGCTGTCCCGGGGAGAAGGACATCATTTCCCAAGCTGAGGGGCCGTCAGGGCAGCCCTTAATGTCACGGGGAGGCCCCGTGCAGGGTCATCTTTTTTGCAGCCCATTTGTATGTGTCCATGTGTGGGAACATTCTGGTTTTTGTTTAGATCTGGTATGTTTTTCCTGCAGTTTGGCCTGGCTATCAGAGATCTTAGCACGGTGGTCTTATCCAAGGGACTTGACTTTTTGCATTCTGTAGTTAAAGCATCGGAATTTCTAGATCATAAGATCAATGTGTATGTGATTTTTTTTTTTTTCTTTCTAAACACTTCACGTTTAGAAATGCTTCCTGCACTTTGGGAGTCTGAGGCAAGAAGATCGTTTGAGTCCAGGAGTTTGAGACCAGCCTGGACAACATAGGGAGACCTTATCTCTACCGAAACCAAAAAGTGGGCTGGGTGTGGTGGTGTGTGTCTGTAATCTCAGCCATTTGGGAGGCTGAGAAAGGAGGATCGCCTGGAGGTAGAGGCTGTGGAGAGCCGTGATCGTGCTGCTGTGGTCCAGCTTGTGTGATAGAGGGAGACCCTGACTCAAAAAAAAAAAAAAAGAAATGCTTCTGTTATGTTATTTGTTTCTGCTCTGCTAAAACCAGAGGCCTTTGTGCTTTGCTTGTTACTTTATCCTTGGTCCGGAAAATAAACCCTTTAAAGGGAGGCACACAGTTTGAATTTTGTTAGTTGAAATTTTGTGTCATCTTACCTCTTTCACACTTTTATTTCTTATTATTTTTATTTATTTTTGTGATTTTGAGTTGGGGTATCACTCTGTCACCCAGGCACAATCATGGCTCACCATAGCCTTGACCTCCTAGGCTCAAATAGTCCCCCTGCCTCAGCCTCCCAAGTAGCTGGAACTTTAGGCACACGCCACTATGCCTGGCTTCTTTCACACTTTTAGGTAGAATTTTTTTTTTTTTTTTTTTTTTTTTGTCTCCTGCCATCTTCTCAGGATTTTGGATTATTTAATATACATGCCTCCCTGTTACTCTTTTTACCTTTTGTTCACTGAGGTATTTCCAGTGCCTGGAAAAGCTGTTTGGCACTCAGGGTGTGCTCAGTAAATATCAAATGAATGAATGAATGAACACATTGACCCTCCTCCTTTAAAAGTCACTGACCTATGGCTTCTTGCTGCCCACAGAAAAAGTCTTCTGAGATTGGGCAGTGTTTTATTTCTCAACTTGGGTAGTGGTCCCAAGGATGTTCTTTTTAATAATTATTTTTAAAACCTGTTATGTTTTTTCGCATCATCTCACCTATTAGGTGATACTTTTTTCTTATTTTTAATTGGAGGCTCACTCTGTTGCCAGGCTAGAGTGCAGTGGCACGATCACAGCTACTGCAGCCTTGACCTCCTGGGCTCAGGCCATTCAGGCTCCCGAGTAGCTGTGACTACAGGTACATGCCACCACACCCTGCTGACTTTTTATTTTTCGTAGAGATGAGGTCTCACTATGTTGCCCACGCTGGTGTCGATCTCCTGGCTTCAAGCGATCCTCCCTCCACAGCCTCCCAAAGTGCTGGGATGAGCCACCGCACCTGGCCAGGCAATACCATTTTTAAAGGATTTGTGTGAGTTGTTATTATAGTCAAATGCCATTACCTAGGAATAACTGCCAAGCCCTATATTTGGGTTGAAAAAAATAAACTGTTCAAGTGCAGAATTTGGAACACCTGCATGGTACCGGTTCCTCCACAACAGTGTAGGCCACCGTGTGGCGTGGTTCTTCTGGAAGGTACCACCTCCTCGAGGCCACATTGAGGGGGAGGCATCAGGGAGTGGGATGGTCTCGCTCGACTCTTCTCAGGTCTGGTTGCTCCTGGTGTGGAATACTATGCCTGGTCCCTGAGGTTATGTTAAGGAAGACGTTGACCCCAGAGGGAGCCAGCATCCTCTGTGATGGCGATGCTTAAGGGTCTGGAAACCCGCCAGTTCCAAGAGCAGCCAGAGGAAGAGGGAGTGTTCAACATGGAGAACAGGAGATGTCGGGGAGGAAAGAGTTGTTGGTGGAGAAAGCGGCCTCTCTCTGTTGCTCTGCAAGTCAGATCCGTGTGATGTCTATGCTTGGCAGCAGTTTTCAGCTCCTAGTCACTAGCAATGCCCAAACAGAGGCTTTGGAACCACCCATAGGCTCCACTCGCTATCCACCGTGAGGTCCCAAAACCAGCGGTGTCAGTTAGAAATGGCGCCTCAGGTCCCCCCCACACCTGCTGAATCAGAATCTGCATTTTATCAGGACTCCCCCAACCCCCATCCCCGGGATTCACATGTACGTGACAGTTTGAAAAGCGCTGGGCTGAATGTTTCCAAGAACCCTCATAATTCTTAGGATTTAAGGATTGTATTTAATAACCTGCATGCTCAGCTGAAAATCACCAGATCATATGGGGGCATTATCAATTTAAAACACCTGGGTGTGTTATATGTGCACAAAGCCAAACAAGTATTTATTGCCAAATTAATTTTAAATGGATTTATTCATTCCCCCCCAAAGTAAAAGTTAGGTTGCTTATATATTTGGGCAGCTGTAAGAGTTAAACTATAATACAACATTGTTCTGTTTTCTTCTTCTTAATACATAGGACTAGATTCTTGCTTTACATTTCTCTGTTAATGTCTTCCATCTTTTTCTTCTATGTTCATTGAAAATTCTGAAGTAGATTAGGGTTCTGAATACCTGTTAAGAATACTCAGAGGAGAAAAACATAAACAAAAAAATGAATACTCAGAGTGGATATTTATTTATTTATTTTTTGAGTTGGAGTCTCACTGTCGCCCAGACTGAAGTGCGGTGGCCACTCCCGGCCACCCCAGCCTCGACCTGCTGGGCTCCGGCAATCCTTCCGCCTCAGCCTTCTGAGTAGCTGGAACTACAGGCGCGCGCTACCACACCCAGCTCGTTTTGATTTATTGTAGAGATGAGGTCTCACCAAGTGGCCCAGGCGGATCTCGAACCGCGGGTTCAGGCAATCCACTCACCTCAGCCTCCCAAGGCGCAGGATTACAGGCTGAGCCACTGAGCCCGGCTAGAGGGGACACTTAAATAATAAAAACATCTCATAATACATTGATTTTAAATTTAACATTTTTTTTCTTCTTGTATATATTCCATATTTTGACCTAATGGGAACCTTTGAAGTCTGAATATTTTAACTGATTTTCCACCATACCTTATGTCTTTTAGGTTCCAGGTCTGATATCAGACAAATAAAATAGTCTTACCTTTTCCCCCCTGAAAAAGATCATGACTAACTTAAGCTCATTTCTTTTTTTCTCAAATATTTTGCTAATTATCCTTTTAACTGATGAAGTTCAAGTGGAATCCATGATTCATTTCATCTTTTTCCCTTGATGCAATTAGTCATTTGTTCTTTTGATGTCCACAGCAAGACTAATGCTTCATGTGAGAGTCATAAAATTCCAAAATTAAAAAAAAGTTCTTAAATGACTTAAAAGCAGATATAAAGTATGCTTTACTTGTATGGTAGAAATGAATGGAGAAAACTTCTCATGTTTAGATGTTCTTTAGGGCTGTTTAGATGTTCTTTAGGGCTGTGTAACCATGAGTTATTTGGGATAGACACATCCTTCCAGATCTGTTTTCTTTTAGCATGTGGGACAGACACTGCACTTTGACAGTCGGCTTAGATAATATTTGCTGTATATATGTCATCTGATGATATAACATATGACAAGGGGCTTTACAAAATGGCAAAGTGCTACAGACATTTTAATAACTTGTGCACTGTAATTATGTTTCCATTTTAGTTTAGCAAGGTGTCTCCTCCTTTTATAAGACTTTTAAATAAAAATCTAAATTCTTCAGGTTTTGCCTTCTTAATCTGTAAGTGATTGTGAGCAAATTTTGACCACACTCTGTCATGTTTGTAGCTGGCTTTGAGGCGGAAGGCTAGACTTTGTATCCAGATTTCTTGTTTGCTTACTTAATTCATTGATTCATCCACTGTGGCTATATACCAAGTACCTTCATGTGCCGAGCGCTAGGCTGGGTGTTCTGGGACATAAAATGCATTCAGTCTCAGTGTCCCAAATTTATAGCTGTATGACTCTATATAGATGACTTTGGTCCTGATAAAAGATTTTATGAACTTATAAATTTTAGAATTTATAATTTTATTTTCAGAAATAATAGCACCCTACCAAATTTTAGATTATTAAATTACCATTTTAACTATTGGGTAGGTATTATGAGACCAATGTTGAACTTAATAGCTGTTAGAAATACAATTGCTTGAATTATGTTCTTCAGTGTTGAAGAGCAAGATTTAGGACAGTTACTGCATATTCCTATGGAGTTTATTGGATCTCAGAATTTTTTCAGAATGGTTTGGAATAATATATTCTACTCTGGACTCCAAGTCTGCACTGTCCATTATGGTAGCCACTAGTCACATGTGGCTTTTGAGCACTTGAAATGTGGCTTGTTCAAATAGAGACGTGTCATGAAATACACACCAGATTTCAGTGATTTAGTGCACACAAAAAAGAGCATAAAGTATTTCTTTAATTATTTTTGTTATAATAATTACATGTGTAAATGATAATTTTTGCATGTATAGCGTTGAGTAAAAAGTATTACTAGAGTTTGGCCTCTTTCTTTTTACTTTTTATTTAATGTGACTACTAGGAATTTAAAATTACATATGTGGGTCACCTTGTATTTTGATTTCAAAGTGCTGGTTTAGACTCTAAAGTTTAAAGTGATTGAGAGCTCTCAGAGAGAAGAAGATTAGAGCTTAGCAGAGAGTTTTAGAGATGAGATACCACCAGCAGAATCCACTTACTTGAAGAAATCCCAGTCTGCACCTTTGCCCTACTTTTAGAGATACCTGCTTTTCTGAACCGACAAAATAGAGCACCGAGTAGCAAGCATTTAATATCTACAATGTACAGAGCAGTGAGAGGGATTAAAATAAGTATCACCCAGGTCCCTGCCTTTAGAGAAAAAATACAGCCTCCTGGGGAGGCAAGATACAACCACGACCATGTGACTTGTTAAATCATGACTTGAGAGAGAAATAGCTCCTCAACACTCTGATTCAAGATTGTTGCCAACAGATGGTGGAAGTGCTAAATGAAGGAGTTCCTCAGAGGCAGGAAAGGTCACCATGGCCTGGAAGGGTGTCCCACGGCAGGAGTGACTTGACTAGGCACTGAGGAGGGCGTAGGACTTCAATGGGCAGAGAGAAAGGGGCATGGCCAGGTAGGAAGCTAGGTAGCGTGGGAGCAAGAATCAAAATGTGAGAAAGATCCAGAGAGTTAGGAGATGAGTAAGAAGATGTGGCTGAGCCAGAGGAGATAAGAATGTCAGGTGTGGGCCAGGCTCGGTGGCTCAGCCTATAATCCTGCGCCTTTGGGAGGCTGAGGTGAGTGGATTGCCTGAGCCCGCGGGTTCGAGACACGTCTGGGCAACTTGTCGAGACCTCATCTCTACAATAAATCAAAAATCAGCCAGGCGTGGTAGCGCATGCCTGTAATTCCGGCTACTTGAAGGCTGAGGCGGAAGGATCGCCGGAGCCCAGCAGGTCGAGGCTGCGGTGGCCGGGAGCGGCCGCTGCACTCCAGTCTGGGGGACAGAGTGAGACTCCAACTCAAAAAAAAAAAGCGAATGTCAGGTGTGAGTAGAACCGTCCTCTGGTTCACGTCTCAGTCAAGCTTTCATCTTTGACATCATCCTCTACCACGCATTGTGATGCTCTTCCCAACCAATGTCGCAAATTCTGAGTTTGGTTAGGCCTCTTTAACTTGGGGTAGAGTAAATGTTGCATGACTTTGATTGCTAAAATTGCAAAATTGTTTCAATAGTGAAACTGGCAATACTGTATTACCAGTTACATGTATACTAACGTTTATGTAGAACCTTATGACTTTAAAGATATCTTGGATGAATACAATATCAGTGTTTCAGTCCATAGTGATAAGCATTTGCAAGTCCTTCTTGCTGAAAATGCCTTAAGTATCATGTCATTACTGCTGGCTCTGTTTTATAGACATAGAAGCCAGAGAAGCTAAGATTGAATAATTAATGGTAAAATCTGGAGTTTGAACCCAGCTCTTAAATTCCTTCCATTTTACTATACTGAACACTCATTTTCACATCTGTATATCTACTTCTTAAGAGAAGCAGCAAATTAATTTTTAATTGAATGCTAATATTCATAGAGAAAAGCATGCATATCACATATATTCATCAACAGACAGATTTTCACAAAAAATCTGGGAGCACTCTGTTATAACTAGCTCCCAGATTAGGACACAGATTAAGACAGTGTTCTAGAAATTCTTCTTGCTTCCTTCCTCTGCCCACCCATGGTAACCAGTACTCTGACTTTTAAAAGCATAGAATTGTAGATAAATGGACATATAGTATGTACTATTTTGTGTCATCCAATAATGTGTTTGTGTATGATACACTGTTGACTATGGTAGTCCATTTTTTATTCTCCATGCTATACATTGTGTGACTGTACCACTTTTTATTAATATGTATAGTTTCCAGTTTGGGTCCGTTATGACTAGCACTGCCATTGAACACATCTTTGGGTGGACACACTATACATTTGTTTTGGGCATATATGTAGGAGTGAAAGTACTAAAACAGTGTAGTTTTTAAATCGGCTTGCAGATGAGGCTGAAATTTGACTTTGCAATACTCTCTTTTTTTTAGTTAAGTAAAATATTTTATTAAATTTTTTTTATTTTAAAGAAGTGGAGTATAATTCAGATTTAGGTATATAAGTGGTCATAATACAGGTAAAGTTTGGGCCTTCCATTGATACTCTTTTGAAGAAAAGAAGTAAAAACTTTAAACTGTTGTTACCTCAAATGCTATACCAAAATAAATTTTAAGGCAGCCATTACAAAAGGGTCCCAAGTGAAGAAATTTTTAATGCACTAACACATTTCTGAAAGGGAGGATGATGAGAAAACAAACAGCTCTTTCATTTATAAAGAGTTTGAAGGGGTTAAGGTATTGAAATCCTGAATTTCTATCACTCAGATTTCTCTCACGGTTATACTTGTTTCTCCAAGTTCTAGCAGATGATAGTGGAAAGTTAAGGTGAGATTGGTACCAAGATGATCATTACGCCAGGGAATATTAAGGGATAAGTAACTGGGGGGTATATTTACTGGGAAATAAGAAAATGGGGGTGGGGCAAAGGGCAGGAAAGTGCATTCCTAAGTCTATGATGACAGCTACAGTTCTCACAATTTTACTGAAATCTCCTTCATCCCACTCTCTTGCTTAGGGTAATCTGCAGGCAACAGAAGTTCCATTCTTGTAAAGAATCCCATAACTGTTTTCAGAAAAAAAAATCTTAAGGTAATTATTTATTCAGAGGCAACCTGTCTGAAAGAAATGTACTTCTAGGATTTGCCCATACAGAAGATTTTGGGGTCTACCTTTGAGGCTTATTAGCATGAGTAATGATCATTTAGAGATGTGGGGTTTTGTTTTTGTTTTGTTTTGTTTTGAGTCGGGGATCTCACTCTGTCACCAAGGCTGGAGTGCAGTGGCATGACCATGGCTCACTGCAGCCTCAACCTCCTGGGCTCGGGTGATCTTCCCGCCTCAGCCTCTGGAGTAGCTGAGACTATAGACATGTGTGACCACACCCAGCAAATTTTTTGACTTTTTTTTGTAGAAATGAGGTCTCTCTATGTTGCTTAGGCTGGTCTTGAACTTTTGGGTTTAAGCAGTCCTCCCACCTTGACCTCCCAAAGTGCTGAGTTTACAGGTGTGAGCCACCACACCCAGGAAGATGTGTATTTTATATTTAGACTTACAAGCGTCACTGATCTTAAGCCAGCTAGGCAAAGGAAGAAATTATCCTCTTTTTCTGTGCTCTGATTCAAGATGGCCCTAGGCAAGTTACAAGGGAACTGAGAATATATGGATAAATATGCTCATAGTTTCTTTGGTCTCAATGAACAAAGAACATTGTTGCTGTTATTAGTAGTAAATTAAAATTATTTTAGAGTAGAGAATATGACATTAACTTGGGACATGGCTTTTATAGACTAAACATTTTGTACATGTACTGCTGTGGTTGACACCCCTTGCATTTATAGAAAGCCCTTCCTTGTTATCATGATGTTAGTTAAGTGTGACTACTCTGACCTCCAAATACTGACTGTATTTTGGATTATGAAAGTATGTTTAAAAGTCACATTTTTCTTTGATGCCCATTGATGGCTTCTTTACGACTTGAAATTGTAGTTAGAATTTGAGGTTATTCCATTTTTCTTCTCACTTTACAAATTAAACATAAAATGGAAGCATTGGGGTGTGAGGAGGGAGGGAAGAAATCAAATTATTTTCAAGTCATATTTGAAGAGCAGGTGTATTCTCTCATGATTTACAGTGCAGGTGCATTTTTATTTAAATGCTTAAAATGGTGGTAAAAATTATTCAAGTAGAACACAGCAAAGTTTTAGAGATGACTTGTAAACAGTTGTTCCTAATTTTTTTCCTGTTTCCCCTACACTTGACTTATTTATGTGAATTTCTGAAGCAGCCTCCTCAAAGAACACGGCTCCAGACGTGTGAATTGCATTCATTCAATGAGATCCAGCCTTTTCATCTGTAGGTCAATGTGGGGTCATGGGGCCATGAGTCTTCGCTTTGTCTAGCCTGATCCTAAGGCAAGGAACAGTCCTCCTTGCTTTTCGACCTAGTGACACATTTCCATCTGTCATTGAGCATTATGGGGAGGAGAACTACAGCCCCCGGGGCCCCCCACGTGGCTCCACCCTGGAGTATCAGAGGATTTGCTGCTTCAGCCTTGTGAGTGCCCCAGGTATCGATGCCAAGATCGTGTCCTGGTGCAGCCAGCTGCCAGGGTTGTGTGGGTGTGTTTGGAGAGGGTCTCCCCTTAGCTTAGCATCAGGTCCCAGTGACCGAATCTGAAGAGCAAGGTTACTCATCACGAGTGAAAGATCTTATCTGTTTTCACATCGATGCTTCTGATAGGGCTTTGTACGTTGGCTGAGGATACGTACGCACTTTGTGGCTGCCAAGATGCAGCTGGAAAGTGTGTGGGGGACGTCTGCTTCCTGAGGCTGCTCCAGGTGGTCGGGTGGGGGCGGCTGTGATAGAGGTACAGCGCCCACTTCCGTCGGCTTGCCCTGTGAGCCCTGGAAGCCACGTCTGAACCCTGGTCGCGCCTCAACAGGGTTCTCTCGTTGGCACTTCACCTTCCGCTGCTTCTGATTTGCCTGTTGAAGGTTATGACTAAGGTTGTGGTTAAAAATTCCCTTTTTAGGTATGAAAAATCTCTCAAATTACTTTGTGTTGCAGTGTTTTTCTTCCTTTTGTGTGGACTTTCTGGATTTTGTAAAAACAAATCTTAGAAAAACTTAATATCATAGAAAAGTTAAATAAGGGTGAGGTGGGTAATATGTACCCTCGTTAGAACAAGAATAACATTCGGCTGGGTGCGGTGGCTCACGCCTGTAATCCCAGCTGAGGCGAGAGGATTCCTTGAGCCCAAGAGTTCCAGACCAGCCTGGGCAACATCGCAAGACCTTGACTCTACCAAAATAAAAGTCTAAAAAAAAGTAGCCAGGTGTGGGGGCATGCACCTGTGGTCCCAGCTACTTGGGAGGCTGAGCTACTTGGGAGCTACTTGCCTGAGCCAGGAGGTCGAGGCTATGGCAAGCTGTGATTCTGCCACTGCACTCCACCCTCAGTGGCAAGGTGAGACACTGACTCAAAGAAGAAAAGAAAAAAAGAATAAATTTGGTGTATGTTCTTAATGGATTGAGCCTGCTGAAATGTATTTCATGGTGGAAGCACTGCCAGTGATTGAGAACAGACATGGAAAAGGCCATTTCAGAACAGTCCCAGAAGCGTTAGATCGGAAAGGTGCTCATGCATTCAGTCTGCCGTTCACCTACCTAGTTAATTCTACGTAGTTCTGTCCTTGGAGCTGGAAGCTGTCCTAGGCGAGCTTACAGTCTCACTGGAAGGGAGCCAATGCCTCTTGATGATCGGAAGAGGAGTTTTATGTGTTCTTATTCAATCTTTGAGGAAACCTTCTAAAGGTGATAATGTTATTAACTGTTCCTCAGAGCAAGAAGCTGAGGTTCCCAGACACGAAGCACCCCCTTGGGAGCACCCATGGGAAGGAGAGAGGGCTCTGGCTCCAGTACCGATCCTCTCTCTGGTGTGTGGGCTGCCTTCCACACTGGGCAGTTTAAGGAACTCTTTGATTTGGGGACATCCGGTGAGTATTTTCTAAGTCCAGAGGCAGGAAAACTGGGGTGCAGCTGGAATAAGCAGAGAAGACTCACGGGCTGGGTGGGGATCAGCCCTGAGCTGTGACCACAGGCAGCTGAGAGGAGAAGGGTTTCTACACCGTAGACGCTGAATGAGGGAAGGAACCAAAGGAAGGAGGGACACGCTGGCCCAGTAGACCCTGTGTGGCCAGTCTAGCTGGGAGGCACTCCGTCGAACTTCTGGGCACTATGCTGAGTTATTTACAGCACCTGTCTCTCCTTTTCATCACAGTAGGCCTCTGAGGGAGACGTTATTGTCTAGTCCCTTTCAGGGCTAGGGAGACTGAGGCATACCAGTCGAGCGGTGGCACTGTGATTCAAAGCACGGCCACTGGGCCCCAGGGCCTCAGCGTTAGGTACTCTGCCACCCCATACCTCAGACTAGATGATGCTGGTTGCTTCGCAGGGTGCAGGTGAGTGTTCTTGGATTGCTGGGGACAGTGGTAGGAGGATAAAAATGGCATGGGTGGGGACAGAAAGATAAAATGACAGCAGCATGTTATCATCTGGGTGATGGTTTCAGTAGAAGCTTAAACCTTGCCATCATGCAATGTACCCATGTAACTAACCTGTTCATGGACCCCCTGAAGTTAAAATTTAAAAAAATCAAAATATCTAAATATACAAAGTTGTTGTTGTTGTTGTTGTTTTTTGTGAGTTGGAGTCTCACTCTGTCACCTAGGCTGGAGGATAGTAGCACACTCACAGCCACCCCAGCGTCGACTTGCTGGGCTTCAGCGATCCTTCTGCCTCAGCCTTCCAAGTAGCTGGAACTACAGGTGCGTGCTACTACACCCGGCTAATTTTTTAATTTACTGTAGAGACGAGGTCTTGCCAAGTTGCTGGGGATGGTCTCAAACCCGTGGGCTCAGGCAATCCACTTGCCTTGGCCTCCCAGAGTCCTGGAATTACAGGCTGAGCCACCAAACCCAGCCTAGAATCTTTTTTTTAATAAGAGTTTGAATATATTAATGTGTATACTTAATAGAATCTAATTCTTCATTATTTAAGTTCCTAAATATCTGATATTCCTATGTATTATCATTACGAACATTGACTCTCATTGTTTAGAATTGCTCTTCTCTGTCTTGGGTAAGAAGAAGCATGTTGGCCACTTTGAAAAGAGGAAACAGGAAAGAAAAGGAGAGGCCATTAGTCTTAGCTAAACAGCATCTGGTCAGGGCAAGTGGGGAGCAAGGGACAGAGGTGAGACATAACGAATGAACGATTGGAATGGAAGATGAAGAAGCGGGAGGAGCAAAAGTGATGAAGATTTGGAGCCCGACTGGCTGGGAGGATAACTCTGCCACTGCAGAAATCAATGCAGTCAGTAGAGAAACTCTTTTGTCCAGGGCAGTAGTGTCGCAGCCAGAAACGAAGGCTGGCAAATGGGTGAAATATGCGGTAGGGGTGTCACATGTGGGAAAAATGGTTCACTAGAGAGTTGAAAATAAGGGAGAGAAGAGTCCAAAAGATGATTTGAGGGCTGTCTGTGAGCAGAGAATTGATGCCCTGGGAGTAGATGATTTCTGAGAGAGAGAGAGAGAGAGAGAGAGAGAGAGAGACACACACACAGAGAGACAGAGACAACAGAGAGACAAAGAACAAGAGATCCAGGACTTTGGGAAGTGTCCTTGGGCAAGAAGAGGAAGGAGAAAGAGGATCCGGGAATCATGAAGGAAACAGGAGAAGCAGCTAACAAGGGGAGAGAGGAGAATTAGAAAAGAAAAACAGCGTGAAAGGCTGCAAAGCAGTCAAGGAGAACAAGAGTGAAAAGGGTCATCGGGTTTGACAAAGGGGAAGGCATAGTAAGGCTTGGCAGAATGGGGAGGTGAGATTCAGGTTGGTGTTGCTGAGTTCTGCCTCGGGGCCAGATACCTTTTCGAAGCACTAGATGTGCAGGTAGTTTAGTGCCAAGCAGAGAAGGAGCTTAGTTAAGAGCAGTTGGTTGCCTGATCCCACATCTTGTTAGGGTGGCCTAACTGATGAAACATGCTTTGTCTTTCAGCGTGTTCATTCATGTAACCCCCAGTTTCTGACTGTGGAGGGGTGTCATTTATCACCACCTATTGATGACATCGCTTGGGGGCCAGGTTGATAAGCCCTTGAAGCAGAGCAGGTGAGGCAAAGACCATCAGCTTGGTCTTTGTTTTGTAAGTTCACACAACCACCCACCGTGTGGCCTGTCCCCTAGGGCTGCCGGCTTATTGTATATGTATCTCTAAGCCTCTTGCAAATAGTTGATTGTTATAAGGAATCCAAACAGTATTACAGCACTGCCACACTTGGGGCTACTTTTCGTTTTAGGGCTTATTTTTTAAATATAAAAAGCCAACTGATTTGAAAATAATCTGAATTTTCTCTGATTTCTCAGAAAGCCTCAAAATACCAAAATGTGTCACAGATCTTTCTATGCCTGGCTATCCTTTGGGGAGAAGCCAGGATTTCCTGATTTCAGTATCACAGCTGTGAATTGTGAAGTATTTCACCTACCACAGTGGCAGTCACAGTTTGTTTCATTTAAGCTGCTAGATTTGGAAATGTGCCTCACTTCAGCATTAGTTTCAAATTTTTAGGGAGGGGAGAAGAAATTTGTGTGTACAAATGAGCATATTTTTTATTTTAGCTTGTGACTAAACTTACTTAGTTCTTTATTCTTCTCTTAGTTTTTCTTGGTAATTATAACTTGGTATATCAGCTTTTAGAAAACATGTTTCCATCTAGAAAACTCAGAAGGCTTAGGAGAAGGTAACCCATCCCCTTGGGCATAGAACTCTGGTAGGTGAAACTTTAAAATAAAGTCTTGTCAAGACAGTCAGACCCCAGGCCTCAGCACCTTGTATCTCTTGGTGACTGCCTGTTCTGTCGCCATTAGTATCTTCTCAGAAGTATAAGAGGCAAGAAAAAATGAGAGTCAAGTTGATTTTGTTTGGCAAAGGTTTAAGTATCTTTGGCTGAACTGTGAGTAGTTGATTTTGGACTGTCTGGGGCTTTGTTTATTCTCTAGTTCTCTTAGTCTTCACTTGTAAATATAATCTACAGTGCGATGTTTCTAACAAGATCCAGTTTAATCATTATAGATGAGAACAACAGACACTGAAGACTCCTAAAGAGGGGAGGTGGAGGAGGGAGGGCAGAGAGTTGAAAAATGACCTATTGGGGACCATCCCACTGTCTGGGGGATGGTTTCAGTAGAAGCTTAAACCTTGCCATCACGCATCGTACCCATGTTACTAATCTGCTCTTGTATCCCCTGAAGTTAAAATTTTTTAAAAATCAAAGTATCTATATATACAAAGATTAAAAAAAAAAAAGATTGGTTAGTAATCTGTTCTGTTTACCAGAAACATTTATTCTAATCTATTTTGAATCTTTTTAATGAGTTTGAATATATTAATCTGTATATTTAATAGAATCTAATCCTTCATTATTTAAGTTCCTAAATATCTGATATTACGATGTTTTAGCATTATGAACATTGAGTGTCATTGTTTAGAATTGTGCTTCTCTGTCTTGGGTAAAGGATGAGTTTTGCTTTTAATTTTAAATATGTCATAGATTGATTTTATTAAGATGCGTTAAAAATGAAATTTTGTAAAAAGAAATTTAAAGACATGAATAAAGCCTGATTAAACCTCTTTTAATATTATATTCATCAGACATAAAGTAACTCCGGCAAACTGCTATAGACATCTCTAGATGGGGCAGCAGGATGTTAAAAAAAAAAAAAAGAAAAGAAACCTCTAGATGTCCACTCTCCATGCCTGTGCTTATTCTGGGACGGATCTGCAGTTCCCATTCTGAGCTGCACTATCTGGAAACAATACAGACAGTTCAGGAGACTGGAGTTGAGTGGTTCTAACTTGAGAACATTCCCTCAAAGTAGGTTTTGCAGGGACTATTGCCTTCATATTTCTTGAGTACGTAAAAGGCAAGTGCAGAAAAGATTCTGTTTATTTAAACTTTTTCTGCTTTTAAAAATTTACAGGAAGCTGGGCTCGGTGGCTCAGCCTGTAATCCCAGCACTTTGGGAGGCTGAGGTGAGTGGATTGCCTGAGCCCGCGGGTTCGAGGCCCACCTGGGCAACTTGGCGAAACATCTCTACAATAAATCAAAAACTAGCTGGGTGTGGTAGCACGCACCTGTAGTTCCAGCTACTCGGAAGGCTGTGGCGGATGGATCGCCAGAGCCCAGCAGGTTGAGGCTGCGGTGGCTGGGAGGAGCCACTGCGCTCCAACCTGGGCGACAGAGTGAGGCTCCAACTCAAAAAAAACAAAAAAACAAAAAAAACTTACAGGACATTGCATGATTGCTATGTTTCTAACATTATAAAGGTGAATATAGAAAAAGTTAATTATCTCTCTCCCACTTCTCTGATAGTTTCTCTTCCTTTCTCTGAACTGTATATACATACACACACACACATATATATGTATACATGTACACACATATATACACATACACACACATATATGTATACATATACATACATATATACATATATATATGGGGATGCCAAAAAAATGTATACACATTTTAAATATGATGTTCACTCAAAAGATGGCGTTAATCAAATAAATACTAGCGTCACCATGCACCAGGCATCATACTACCATTATTGCTACCATAATTTAATTCAACTTCAAAAAGTAATACACAGCATATTTTAAAATGTATATACATTTTGTGGTATCCCCTGTATACACACACACACACACACGTACAAACATATGTATTTTCTTTGTCTATAAAAATGGCATCATAAACAATTCTCTGCAACTTATTTACTTAATATTCTGTCATAGTACTTATCCTTATCAACTATGAGTCCAGAGCCTCCTTTGAACAGCTGCATAGCATACCATAGATGTATAATTTACTCAACTGTTCCCACATTTCCTGGGCATTCAGGAGCATGCTAGGTTTTTCCCATTCCCAACAGCACTTCAGTTAAAACTCTTGTACCTATATTCCTACATGTCTTCTTTGATATTTGAAGATTAGAGTGCTGAAAGCTAAGTCAAAGATAATGTCAGATGATATTCCAGAAAAGTCACGCACATAAGGGGCCTCACCAGCAAAATATGAGAATACCTGTTTGCCTTACTCCTACTAAGTTTTCTTACTCAGAGGGGTAAAGCGATCCGAGCTGTTTTAATTTGTGTTTCCCTGATTGCCAGTGAGATGATGTCTCTTTTCATATGTTTAAGGGGCCTGTTGTATCTTCCTATTTAACTTGGGAGAACAAACCATGACAGATTTTATTTTATTAGGTGTCTTAAGTAATGATTTTTCTCTATATGATATACTCAGTGATTGGAGTTTATAATATTTATTCATTTTAGTGGGATAGCGGAGATAGAAAAAGGACAAAGATATAGTGTTGAGGGTTTTTTGTTTTTGTTTTTGTTTTTCCTTTTGAAGTGTCTTAGTTCTCATTTTCTTTCTCTAGCTGCTGCTTCTTTTTTTTTTTCTTCAAGATCAGCTTACTTACAGGAAATCCGTCTCTGTCTATTTGTGTGTAATGTAAAAAGGGCCCAGGGTGGGGCATCGTTATGGCTTGGCATCATGTATATTGTTATTCAAGACTGCCCAAAGAGCATTTGCATATGTACATTTTTTTATTGAAGCAGATTCACATAACATAAAATTAACCATCTTACAATATACAGTTCCGTATCACTTAGTACATTCACAGTGTTGTGCAACCATGACCTCTAGCTAGCTCCAAAGCATTTTCATTCTCCCAAAGGAAAGTCCATTCCCATTAAGCAGTCATTTCTCTTTCCCCTCATCCTCCATCTCCTGGAAACCACTCATCTGTTTTTGGCTTCTATGAGTTAACCTTTTCTGGATAGTTCATATAAACGGAACCATGGATTATGTGACTTTTTGTGTCTGGCTTCTTCGTTCAGCCTAATGTTTTTGAAGTTCATCCACATTGTAGTGTGTATCAGTACTTCAGTCCTTATGATGGCTGGGTAATATTTCATACCACAGATGTACCATAATTTGTTTATTCATTTGCCAGCTGACAGATATTTGGGTTGGTTTCACCTTTTGGCTGTTGCAAATAATTGCACATGTAAATCTAGATACCAGGTTAGTCATACAGAGGGAGGTGTGAGGGACAAAAAGAAAGGCAGCTGAGAAAAGCCTTCCAGTGAGCATCTGTCTTCTAGGACTTTGCTCTGTAATTGCATCTTTGGATGACTGAATCAGCCCTGAGGCCAGATTTGGGATTTGTGCCATTGGCTTTGAGATCCAGGTTAAGCTGTCATATCCTCTGAATTTAAAAAGGCACTTACTTTCCACCTTCCCAGGTAGTTGGTCAACTCTGGCCTTCAGTGGATACCATGACCAGGAGAAAGAAGTATGGCTGTTTCCTCTATGACCATCACCTCCAGCATCTGGTTTGGAGCGCTTAGAATGCAGTGACCAGAGGGAGGAATTGTGCCCATGTTGTCATTGGCAGTATAGGCTCATTTCTCAGCTCTCTGCAGCCTTGGTCCAGCTGTACATCCCCAGTTTTCTCCTGTGTAAAATGAGGTGACTGGTATTTACATTGTAGGGTTGTAGAGACAGTTATGTGGGATCATGCATAGAGAGACTGTTACAGTACTACTTGATTGTGCTTTAGAAATGTTCATCTTTCTGGCTGGGCACAGTGGCTCACCCCTGCAATCCCAGCACTTTGGGAGGCCTGGTGGGAGGCTTGCTTAGGAGTTTGAGAACAAATTAGGCAACGTAGCGTGACCTTGTCTCTACAAAAATAGCAAAAATAAGTTGGGTATGGTGGCACACACCTGTAGTCCCAGCTAATTGGGAGGCTGAGGCAGAAAGATTGCCTGAGCCCAAGAGGTAGAGTCCGCAATGAGCCATGATCATCCTACTGCACTCCAACCTGGGCAACAGAGACCCTGACTCAAAAATAAACTTATTTTTCTTTTCTCAGAGCTTCTCTGTCCTCTCCTGTCCAATGCTTGTAATATTACCTATATCACAGGGTTGTAGTAAGACTAGGATGAGGTAATATGCACATCAAGATTCTTAACACCACGCCTGCCACAAAAGTCAACACTCACTGTAGATAGAAAGATACCTCACCTCGCAATTAGGATTTCTTATTGGGAAAATGCCATCCAGTTGATTACAAGTCTGAACTGTTTAGGTGGTAATGATTGCACCTGGGTGTACTGAGTTGTTCTGAAGCTTTGTGTTTATTGCTGCAGACACATCAGGCTAATTAAAAGACAGCCATGTGCAGGATAGATAGACTGTAGCTAAGATCCTGATGTGTGAGGCAGGAATTTAGCATCATATTAGCACAAATGCACTACGGAAAGATGCATTTATACCAAATGGTTGCATCCCAAAGAAAATATGTGTCTGGAGTAAAGTTCTCTCTCTTGGGGAAGCTGACTTCTGTGTGGCCTCAAAAGTAGTTGTTTAGTATCCTATTTTAAATACTGTTTAGGGGCTGTTATTTAGGAATCCTGTTTTAGGGCACATGGAAAGTGATTCTGGAAAAAAATCATGGAAGGGAGAAAAAGCTATCCTCCTGACTCTGCTCCCCCTCAACTGTGTCACAAGCCTACTCTGTGAAGATGAAGAGGACCTCCCCCCTGCCCGCTACGTGGGCTCCAAGCGAGGAAATGTTTAAAGGTCTTCTTGTCGTGAGTGCCAGTATAATTGAAGGAGAAGGAGAGTTCATGTGTTGTCAAAAATGGAGCATGCGTTTAGTGACAGCCTTTTGTTTCTCTGACCAAATGTTTATCGGCTATAATGGCAAACAGCTTGCATAAGATTTGCACATAAATATTTAAGAAAGCACTTCGTCTCTGCTTAAATTGTGAAAGCATTTAAGACTATTATATTTTTAAATGTGTCGCCTAACCCTCAGTCGTTCATGTGGCAAATTCATTCTATGAGATTGCTCTGACTCTAACCCCAGTCCCCCATTGGTCTACCAGACTTCCCAGGAGCTGCCGGTTGGCAGCTGGAGAGAGTCCAAGTGAACCAGGGTCTCGCTGGGGGGGAGAAGCCAAGATACCTTGCAGGACCAGCTTCCTGGGGCTCTCTGGAGGGAAATGCCTGGACTGTGGATGTGTTCGTCATGCCTCTCCATTTCCGTCCCAGACTCACATCACAGCCATTTTCGGGACGTGCAAATTGAAGCGACGCCATGTTTGCAGAAGACAATAAAATCTGTCTTTTGTTGGTCTTGACATTTCTTTAGCACCAGGCCCCTCAAGTTTTAGATGTGTGATAGTCAAGAAATGCAGTGAAAGTTTGGAAACGTGGTGCTCATAAAGAAAAGTAATTCTTTTAAAACTTTTTTCTCTTTTTCTTGAAAGATTCAAACCTAGAGAGAAGATGAAAGAATAGTATGAGAAACACTTGTATGTCCTCTGTACATATGTACCAATTATTAAAATTTGTTATTTTGTTTCTTTATATACAGCTTTATATGTGTGGGTGGCAGATTTTTTTAGAACTATTTGAAATAAGTTGCAGACTGCATGGCATTTTACCCCTCAAACACTTCAGCATCATCTCTGAAGAATAAGAACATTTTCTTACATAATCACAACAATACTATTACAAAGTAAGGCTTAATTGAAAACTTCAGACAGAAGACAAAAAAGTAAAAAAAAAAAGTAAAAAAAGGGCAGAGCTTGAACAAAACTGTGATTTCACTTGAAAAGTATAGGCAGAAGAAATATAACAAGGTAATTAGAACTCCTATTTGGTTCCTTAAAGGATACATTTTGTATATACCAATGAACCACCCAATTGATGCAGATTTTGTTCAAATGTTTACTTTACCTAGTTCAAGGAGTTTCTCCTGGCGCTCTGGAGTCATTCAGGGCTTTGGCCAGGGTTATATGCTTTTCAGCCTGTAAAACATTTCTTCAGCATCATCCATCTAAAACCTAAGAGGCCACATCCTACTTAGGCTTGTGGTTAGGAGCAAATTTTCAAGGAAATGTGCTGGTGCCATTACATTGAGAACATGGGACTTTCAGTTATTATAGCCAGAAATGTTTATTAATGGGCAGTTGGAGCAAACATGGAAGGTCTTCCTGACATTTCGTTTAGGTTTGAGTAAAAGCTGATACATTAGCACACTATTTTGAGAAATAATTTTACAGGCCTGGCAAAATGTTAAGTTTAATGTCATCACAGACTTTTTGTAGATTTAGTCTTCAGGAGTCAGCTCAAGGAAAAATGCTGCACTTACAAAGCTGAACAGCAGGGACAAAGTCAAGTGGATGGTATATATAAGCATCACTAATTTGTATATTTTAAAACAAAGATGTGCATTTTCTTTATACCATTTGCTTATAGAACATTAAACAAATGAGAAGCATTCTTTGGACTGTTTCCCTGAAAACATCCAGTCTTTGGTAGGATTTAATCTTTTACCAGAAGAACTATATTTGGGGATTTATTTTTCAAATTATAAAAAAAGCTATTTTCACTAAGCTTTGGGATGGGAACCATATTAAGCTGTTTCCCTAAGTACATCATATATCAGCATGTCAAGAATGAGAAAACATGAGCTTCCTTTAATAGTGGTGAATGTCAGAGATGTGTGACCCATGATTTTTCATGAAAAGGCCCATTTTCAGTAAACTTTTGTGTTTGCCCAGTGCATTGAATGTGATAACTGGCCTCCCACTGACCAGGGGTGAGATGCATCCCAGAGAGTTTGAAACTGTATATTTTTATCTCTTATTTCCTTTCTGTTTTTGTTCTTTTAGTATTCAGTGACCATGGGGATTTCAAATTTTAAATTCCTATTTTATCAAATTTACAAGCTATGACTTTTAGAATAATGTGTGCACTCTGTTCTGTGAGTAAATTAAAAAGCATTTAATGTAAAATGCGTGTGTAGTTTCTTGTGTATCAAAGCCATGCTTTTCCTTAGCCCGACTCAATTGCCTCCTGTTTCCAATTTGTGTTAGAAAGTTCTGTGTGAAATGGGAATGCTAGTTTATACATTTACTAAGAGCGAATACATGTCCCGTGGGATACCAGCCCTTGAACTATCTTTGTGGCAATCTTATGTAAGATATTTGAATCTTTCTCTTTTAATGCCAAGTACTCTCTTTTCACTTGTAAATTGGAGATGTCACTACTTGAGTTTGGGCCACCCGTGTGTACATGTAGTGTTGATTGGTGTCATAATGGTTTTTGGCTACTCTGAGTAGTTTGTTTTTAGAGGCAAATTTTGTCAGGCCAAACTCAAGATAGGAGTTTGGGTTTGTTCCTCATTCATCCTTTCCATCAGTAAACATTCACAAAGTGCCTACTTTGTGTCAATGCTGTTCAGAAACAAAAAAAAACAAGATAAGATTTTGCTGTCCTGGTAGGTGCCATGAACGGTACTAACAGCACAAGAGCCCCTTGAATGGCCTGGTGATAGGGGTGTGGAGAAGGGAAGGGGCTCCACAGAACGGTGAGTTGACCACTAAAGACATTGCAGAACAGATGACACCATGAAACATTAAAAGAAAGTGTGGTAGATTTCTGCAGTTGGAGAGGGCCATAGAAAGAGCATTCAAGGCAAAGGGTGCACACAAAAGTCATGGAAACATAAAACACATGTCACATATGAATTTCAAGTGATTAGAGTTTAGAGACTTGGAGAGGGAAGTGGAGAGAGATCAGGCTAAACCTGAAGATGAAGGATCTTCTGTGCCACTCTAAGGAGGTTGGCCTGGATCCTGTAAGCAGTGGAGCACCACTCCAGGAATTTTAACACAGAAGTTTCATGATTATATTTGTGTTTTAGAAATATTCTCTTGCAGCAATTGAGAGATGCCATGAAAGGGGAAGAGACCAGAAGGTCAAACACTGTGGTCCTATGAAAGTTCACGGGAGAAAGATAGGGCAGTAGCAAGAGGACAGAGATCAGGGGACCAAAAGCCAGTTAGGAAGTGGAATCCTCAGAACTCGGTGACTGGTGATGGGAATTGAGATAGAGGACATAATTGATGATAACTTCTAGGTTTCTGGTTTGGGTGACTGCATGAGGAATGCCATGAGGATATGAGTGCTTAGATCATGAAATTGGGGCGATATTCACGTGGGAGACAGAGAACAGAGAGGTCCAGTGATGCAAGCTCTGGGATGTCGACCTTTAAAGAAGAGGCACATAAAAAGAAGCCTTAGAAGGAATGATCTGAGGGGAGGAGGAAAATCTGAGGATGGGATAGTCCAGGACCTCAAACAGCAGTCTTCAGAAGAAGGGAGTGGTTAAGAATGTTAAATCCTTCAGAGAGGGCAAGCAAAGCTTCTGAGGTTTGTCCGCTAGTCAGTTCTGCCATCCTAGTGAGAGCAGTTGATGAGCAGTACAAACTAAGACGTGGACAGTTCATTTATACTACCTTTGTGAGAAGCTTCGATATGAAGGGAAGGGAAGCAGGAGGGGCAAGGAGCATTTTTGGTTTTGTGGGGTTTTTTTTTTAACATTTTTAGGTTAAAATTGAAAGCATACTAAAGAATAGATAGAATCCAGTAGAGAGGAAGAGGGAGAACACGATTATTGGATTAATATCTCAGAAGATCTGAGGGCATACTGGCTAGAACACATGGAGAGATTAGTTTTGGACTTGAGAAAGGACAGCTCTCTTCATATACAGGAGCAAAGGCAGAAAGGCTAGGTATGAATATGGATAAACGGAGGGAGGAAAAGGAATGTAGGTCTTGAAAGCTGAAGGTTTGTTTCTGTTGCATTTTGTTTGAGTCAGAGTCTCACTCTGTCACCCAGGCTGGAGTGCAGTGGCACGATCACAGCTACCACAGCCTTGACCTGCTGGGCTCAGGCAATCCATTTGTCTCACCTCCCAAGTAGCTGGAACTACAGGCACACACCACCATACCCAGCTATTTTTTAAATAAATTTATTGTAGAGACACGCTCTCTCCAATCTGCCCAGGATGATTTTGAACCCCTGGGGTCAGGCATTCCTTTCGCCTCTGCCTTCCAAAGTGCTGGGATTGCAGGCATGAGCTACTGCGCCCAGCTGAAAGTTGAAAGCTTGAAGGGTTTTGTGTCTGTGAAATGAGTGCTCAGATCTGAGCGGGAAACATAACTGACTGATGTCCCTGCTTCTGCCTCTCTGCAGTCATCTCTGCATTGTGCTAAGGCCACATGTAGCCTGAGCTTCTCCCAGTCATGACCAGGCCCACTAGGGGCTCCTATTGCAGGCTTATTCCGATGGGATACAGGGTTTTTCCAGTGGGCCATGTTGGCTTGAGAACTCCCATTGCTTGACCAGACCTTTTTCGGGAACTGTGTTGCAATCTGAGACTTCTTAGCTGTTCCCCCTTCCCTCTCCTTGTCCATAGGTGTGGTTTGAAGGACCTCCCACATGCTCTGGCTTCCTTCTTCAATAAATCTTGTGTATTTCTAAGCCTGTCTTGGTGCCTGCTTCTCAGTAGACCCCAACTAACATAAAGAATATGGTCAAAATTTGTATATCATGAAAGTCATGCTAGCCACTGTAAAAATAACTTTTCAGTTCAGTAATGGATGGATTGACCAGATGGAAAATTAATAAGGAATATAGGACTTTAGTTGCAATTTTGACCAAATGGACCTATCATACATATACAGAACGTTCTGTCCAACAACAAAAGAATGCACTTTTTTTTTTTTTTACAGTACACATGGAACATGCTTCAGGATAGGCCATATGCTAGGTCACAGAACAAGTCTTAACACATTCAGTAAGTCAGAAATTACATCTAGTATCATTTTAGACCACAATGATGTGAAGCTAGAAATCAATACCGGGAAAAAATCTTGAAAAATTAACAAATATGTGGAAATTAAACAACAGCATGCTTCTGAACAACCAGTGGATCAAAGAAGAAATCAAAAGGGACATTTAAAAATATCTTGAGATAAATGACAATGAAAACACAATCTACCAAAACCTTTGGGATGTAGCAAAAACAGTTCTAAGAAGGAGGTTTAAAGCAATAAATGCCAACATTAATAATGAACATTTGTATACCTAACCCTGAATTCTACCCCACATCTTCAAAATAAGAAAAACTTAAAAAATAAAAAATATCTCAAATGAATAGCCTGATGTTACATCTCAATAAACTAGAAAAGAAAAAAAAAAAATGAAGCCCAAGTTGCCAGAAGGAAATGATAAAAATAAAAATGGGCATACATCAAATAAAGAACAAAAAAACCCAGTCTAAGAAAAAAAGGAGAGAAGACTCAAGTAAATAAAACCAAAAATGAAAGTAATTACAACAGACACCTCATAAATAGAAAGGATCATAAAGCACTATCATGAACAATTCATCATATGTCAACAAATTGGATAACCTAGAGGAAATGGATACATTCCTAGGAAAATACAATCTACCAGGATTGAATCAGGAAGAAATAGAAAGCCTCAACAGACCAATAACATAAAAAGACTGAAGAAGTAAACAAAAACCTCTCAACAAAGAAAAGCCCAGGACCAGATGGCTTCACAGCTGAATTCTACCAAACATTCAAAGAATTGATACCAGTATTCCTTAAACTCTTCCAAAAATAGAACTAAAGGGAATACTGTCAAACACATTTCATGAGGCCAAGATCACCTTGATACCTAGCCAGACAAAGATATCACAAACAAACAAAAAAACTGCAGACCAATTTCTCTGATGAATATTGATGCAAAAATCCTCAATAAATATTAGCAAGCCAAATCCAACAATACATCCAAAAAATTATACATCATGACTAGATGGGATTTACCCCTGGAATACAAAACTGGTTTAATTTCTGCTAGTCAGTGTGATGCAGTACATTTAGCTGGATGAGGGATAAAAATCACACAAAAATCATCTCCATTGATACAGAAGAAGCAGTCAACAAAGTTCAGCATAGCATCTTTTCTTGATTAAAAACTCAACAGTGTGGGTATAGAAGGAAAGTTTCTCAATATAATAAAGCTCCTTTATGAAAAACCCACAGCTCACATTATAATCCATGAGAGAAAACAAAACTTTTCCACGAAAATCTGGTGTCAGGCAAGGATACCCACTTTTGCCAGTTCTATTCAACATAGCCTTGAAAATACTAGCAAGAGCAGTCAGGTAAGAAAAAGAAATAAAAGGCATCCAAATAAAGGAAGAAGGAAAATTCTCTATTTGTAGATGATATGATCCTGTATTGTAAAAAACCTTAGAGATCCCCCACAAAAAAATTGTTAAAACTAATAAATGAGTTCCGTAAAAGTTGCAGGATACAAAAAGCAATATCCAAAAATTCAGTAGCATTTTTATACACAAATGTTCTAACTGAAAAATAAATCGGACAACCCCTTCAGGTCCCCTCCCACTGAGGGAGCTTTTCTATCTTCTCAATAAATCTTGCTTTCTCACAAATAAATAAACCAAGAAGACGATTTCATTTATAATAGCATCAAAAAAATAAAATACCGGAATAAATTCCACCAAGAATTGAAAGATCTGTACACTGAAAACTATAAAACACTGATGAATGAGACTAAAGAAGACACAAATAAGTGGGAAGATAACCCATGCTCATAGATTAGAAGAATTAATGTTGTTAAAATGTCCATACTACACAAAGCAATATATGGATTCAATGCCATCCCTATTAATATTCCAAATGTATTCTTCACAGAATCAGAAAATTGTCCGAAAACTTGAATGGAACCATAAAAACCCTGACTAACCAAAACAACTCTGAGAACAAAAACAAAGTTGGAGGCATCATACTTCCTGATTTAAAATCATATTCCAAAGCTATAGTAATAGAAACAATATGGTATGGCCATAAAAACAGACACATAGATCAGTGGAACAGAATAGAGAGTCCAGAAATAAATCCCCAAACATATACACAGTCAACTGATTTTTGGCAGGGGCACCAAAAAGACACAATGTGGGCAAGACAGTCTTTTCAATAAATGGTGTGTTGCTGATCATGGACTCATTGAAAACAAACAAAAAATTATGTTGTGAAAACCAAATTTTTGCATGCAAAAGAATGAAAAGAATTAAATGAAATTATCTTATGACATACACAAAAATCGACGCAAAATGAATGAAAGACCTAAATGTTAGACCAGAAGCTGTAAAAACTCCAAGAAGAGCACATGGGCTGACAGCTCCCAGATATGGGTCTTTGCTATCACACCAAAGGCTCAGGCCACAAAGGCACAATTAAATAAATGGAACTTCATCAAACTAGAAAGTTTCTGCCCAGGAAAGGAAACAATCAACAAAATGAAACAGAAGCCTACGGATTGGAAAAAAATATTTGCAAACCACGTGTCTGTTAAGGAGTCAATATCCAAAATGTCTAAAGAACTCAGACGACTCAGTAGCAAAGGACAAACGGATAACCTGATGGAAAATGAGCAAAGGGCCTGAATAACCATTTTTCTAAAGAAGAAATGAAAATGACCAACACGTCTATGAAAGGGTGCTCAGCAACAGTAATTGTCAGGGAAATGCAAATCAAAACCACTGTGAGATGCCACCTCACAGCTGTCAGGATGGCTTTTACCAAAAAGTCAGAAGATAATAAATGTTGGTGAAGGTATGGCAGTAAGGGTTCAGTGCTGCTGGAAATGTAGATTGGTGTGGCCATTATGGAAAACTGTGTAGAGGTTTCTAAAGAAATTAAAAAGAGAACTACTATGTATGACCCAACCATTCCCCTTTGGGGCATGTACCCAAAGGAAATGAAATCACTACCTCATAAAGACATCTACACTCCCATGTTCACTGCAGCATTATTCACGGTAACCAAGAATGGAAACAAGCATCCGTTAATGGGCAAATAGATACGTTGTAATATAAAACACAGCGGAAGAAGAGAATTCATCCCTAAAAAAGAATGAGATCTTGCCATTGGCCACAGCATGGATGAGTCTGGAGGACATGATGCTAAGTGAAGTAAACCTGGCTCAGATGGAAAAAAAATTACATGATTTCACTTACATGTGCGCTCTTTAAAAAAATTTCAAATTTGCAGAGATACAGAATAAAACGGTGGTTACGAAAGGTGTGGGGGTGTGGAGAGGAAATGAGGAGAAGTAGGTCAGAGGATACAAAGTAGCAGATATGTAGGATAAACAAGTCTAGAGATTTCATATACAACATGAAAACTATAGGTAATAAAATCCCGCCGTATTCAGGATTTGTGCTAAATGAGTAGATTTCAGCTGCTCTTCACATAAAACCACAAAGAAGTTTGTGAGGCGCTGTGGCTCACCCCTGTAATTCCAGCACTTTGGGAGGTTAAGTTGAAAGGATTGCCTGAGCCCAGGAGCTCAAGACCGGCCTGGGCATCTTGTGGAGAGACCTTATCTCTACAGTAAATAAAAAAATTGGCTGAGTATGGTGGCATGTGCCAGTTAATCCCTCCTACTTGGAAGACTGAGGCAGAAGGATCACCTGAGCCCAGCAGGTTGAGGCTGCAGTGACCATTAGCATGCCACCGCACCCAGTCTGGGCGACAGAGTGAGACACCAACTCAAAAAAAAAAAAAAAATATATATATATATATATATATATATATATATGAGATGATGGGCATGTTAATTTGCTTCACCTTAGTAACTTTTCGCTGTACTGGTCCTATAACTTCATGTTGTATGCCTTAAATATACACAGTAAAATTTGTTTTAAAAAATAAAAATTTAAAAGAATAACTTCTCAAATTTCACTGGTTTAACACAAGAGAAGTTTCTTCCTTATGCACACGAGGTCTAAAATGTGTGTTAACAAATGGTAGATAGCATTCTTCCTTGTATTCTTTCAGGAATTCAGTCTACTTCCATCTTTTTGTTCCTCTATCTTTAACATGTGGCTCCCACAGTTACTGTGCTTGTTGTTTGCATCACATCAAGAGAGGAGGAAGGAACATGGAGGATTACACATGGAAAGTTATCGTGGACCAGGCCCGGAAATTAGCATAATCACCTTTGCTTGCATGTGTCACCATCTAGCTGCAAGGGAGGCTGGGAAATGTGGCCTAGCTGTATGTCAGAAAGAAAATGATGTTAAGTTTGGGGGAATGGTCTTTGTGGGAAATGGGAGGACACAGCCAAAGCTTTGCAGTCTGGATATATCAAATTGTACAATTATGTGGATTTTTTTCCCCAAGGAGCTTCAACATTCAGCGACTGGTGAAGGAACAGAGAAAGCAGGTAGTTGAATTACTTCAGAGCTTGGAGGTTCAAAACTGAATAGTTTTAAAAGAAGAATTGGGGCAAGTTTCTACTGGAAAATGTCTTTTCGATTTTTCGGCACATTTTTGGGTAGATGTGAGAAGGACCTAGTCACAACATACGTTGTGGGTTGCTAGTTTTAGGACCTGCACCTGCACACCCAGACAGAATCTGCCTCTTCCTCTTCACATTCGACCCTTCTGAAGCTGAGCATTTGGTCAGAGAATATGACTTACAGAGAGAGGAAGATTATTTTTCGCACCCATCATTCAGTTGAACCATTTCTCCTGCACCTTTCTTCAACATGGACGAATGAACCTGCTTTCGAGCTAGTGTGCCCTTACTCATCTGCTCTCCTGGTAGTATGCGATGCTCATTGCACTTTCTGCTTTTGCAAGTTTGGTCATTGTGTTTCCTCTGCTTTAAGTTGGCTCTCTTCTGTATTCCTCTTCTCTTTCCTTTAGTCTTTGTCAGTCAAAATCCTGGACATGCTGTCCTTGCAGACCTAACTCACACGCCACCTCTTCCACCATTCTCCTCAATTACCACAGTGGCATGCCCCTCTCCTCCTTGACCCTCTTGATCCTGGTTTTACCTTTTAGGTGGCCCTTGACTGCCCTGTAGATACTTGTATATGAGTTGTTCACTCAATGGATTTAAAATTTGATGATGGAACTGTGACTTTCTGTGTGTTTGTTTTTTGAGTCAGAGGCTCACTTTGTCACCCAGGCTGGAGTACAGTGTCATGATAACTGCTCACTGCAGTCTTAACCTCCTGGGTTCAGGTGATCTTTCTGCCGCAGCCTCCTGAATAGCTGGGACTACAGGTGCATGCCCCCACACCTGGCTAATTTTTAATGTTTTACTTTTTTTTTTGTAGAGATGAGGTGTCACTATGTTGCCTAAGCTAGTCTTGAACTCCTGAGCTCAAGCAGTTCTCTCACCTTGGCCTCCTTAAGTGCAGAGATTACAGGTGTGAGCCACTGAGCCTGGCAGGCACTGAGACTTTCTGGTACTACTTGCTTCTAGCACAGTATCTTCCACACAGTAATTTTTAAATAAATGATGATTGGCAGGACTTGGTGGCTCAGCTTGTAAACCCAGCACTTTGGGAGGCCAAGGTGAGCGGATTGCCTGAGCCCGCGGGTTCGAGACCAGCCTGAGCAATTTGGTGAGTCCTCATCTCTACAGTAAATTAAAAATTAGCCAGGTGTGGTAGCGCACGCCTGTAGTTCCGGCTGCTTGGATTGTGCCATTGCACTCCAGACTGGGCAACAGAGTGTGACTCCAACTCAAAAAAAAAAAAAAAATGATTAAATGAAAATTAATAAATTTTGCTTATTGTGAAGAGTTAATGGCAGACAGAATGAAGTTGGTTGGAAAATCAGTCTTGTGTGGCCACAGATCACATGAAGAATATAAAAGTTAAAAAAAGAAGTCTAGGATAGTGTGTTAGAAGGGGGAAAAGCCTATAGTGATTTTTTTGCATCTCTAATGATCATAGAGATATAATTTGCACTAATTATGGGGGCTAGTCAAGAGAGTATAGTGGGACAGTGAAGTCTGTGAAGGCTATATCTACTCACTTGATGTTGAAAAAATCACGAATTGATTGAGAACCTACCATTTTTACACTTTTGACTTATTTTGGTGCATTAATGGAGGGAAATTGAGATTTTGGTCGGTTATAGGGAGTATAAGTTATATTAATGCTCAGGAGAATAGTTTTGAGTTTGAAACATTACAATAGCTCCTTCAGGCTTTTAAGATGTATGTAAAATACTTGTAAGTGGAAGATAATGAATTGACAAGAGACCTCTTTATATAGCTAGGATATATCAAGTTGTTACTTTATTTCTATAAATCTCCTTACAGATTGGATTTTGCTGGTACTGTTTTTATTGTTATTGTGGTTGTAGTTGTTTATTGTAGGATAAAAGTCCAAGAGGAAATAGTTCTTAAATATAGGATCATATTCTAAATATAATATACAGAAACTAAATATAAGATAATACCCCTTTTCTGCCCTGGGTCCTTTTTTTTCCCTTAGAGCCAAACTTATTGTGAATTCAAAGAGGTGGAGAGCAATTAACTAAAAAGTGACCTGAAATCTACCTTCGTCTACTACACGTGAAGGGCATTGCGCCATTGTATGATCCAGAATTTATACTGCACATTATTTTATCACTACTCTTTTACAGCAATCAGCCTTCTTAGTGTTATTAACATGCTTTAATATATCAGTTTTTAGTGTTTACTGCAAATTTTAAAGTAATTTTGAAAGGATCTAGGAAGACTCACATACTTAGTATTTTTTCACAAATTACGTTCTATACTTGAGTTTGTAGGAAGCATTAATTTCTATTCACAAACATATTTATCAAGCACTATGCTACATATTGAGATTTTAGTCTACTGATCTGTTTCTCTGTATATATTTTTCTAATATGTCTTATCTTTTTCAGTTTGTTTCTGGCCCGGTGGTTCTTTGTTTTACTAAATCTTTTAGCTGGTCGTGATTTGTTACTAAATTACCTGCATTCAAATTTTTATAAACGAATATAGATATTTTGGAAACTATTTCTTTTAGGATACTAAACAGTAAGAACAAGATAAATATATATTGCATAATTGTATACAAAAGGTCTTTTGGAATAAGAATTCTTTGTATGCTAAAACAATTTGTGCAAAGATAGCTTTTAAAAATTAGTTTGGCAGAGATGTTTTTATTTATTTCTATGTACATATTGTATTTAGCCATAGAGAAATCCTTTATGACAACTAGGGCTTCTGTGTGACCAATTTCAGGTCCAATATGAGTTATACGGTGTAACCAATTCTGTGTTTTCTCTTTCAAATGCACTCAGATTCTTCCATGAGACATATCAGAAATGCTGTGACATCCTTATTTTAATTTGGGTTGCCCCTTTCATTCACTACTAGCTTGGCTAGAGAAGATGAACTCTTCGATACATGAAGAAAATCTGTTGATGCAATTGCAGGCCAGTTCTTAGTGATTAATTTCATGAGGGATGTAGCACCCTTCCCCATGTAATTGCAGATGGCTAGAGTCATGCAGGATCTTAGCCATCTTCAAGTGTAGCACCTTTCAAATGCTGATATCCCCATTAAGGTTTCCTAATGTCTAGGTAGAAAATCTGATCCTCAGTTCACGTGGCACAGCTGCAATTGCTTAAACAAACAGTCTTCCTTTTCCAATTTGTTTGTGCTCAGTCCCCCTCAATGTTATTCATAGTATAGTTCCATAATCATTATGGTATCTCTCCTCTCCAGTCTCCAGTTTATCGGAAGGTACCTTAAAATAGAGTGGGCAAAATATAGAGCTACTCTTCATGAGCCGTTGGATGGAGCCAAGGATGGTGGGAGTTTGGCTTCTCTGGCCTTGAGGATGACATCTTGATTGATGTAGCCTGAGAGTGTATTTTAGTAGCCCTCTCATACTGCCTGTATTGAATCAGAAGGCCACTAGATCCCTGTGGACTATACAGGACTTTACACTGAAACCCAGGAAATTTGACCGTGTTCATTTTGGCCCATTGTTAACCTTGTGAGAACTTTCAGAGTCCTGTTTCTGGCATCCCTGTTATTGCATTTTTGTGCCAAAACATCTTTTGGATCATTGTTAAAATCGATAAAAATGGGCAAGTACAAACTTTCTGTCCACTTCCTTTTGCTGTAGATAGAGTCCTATAGTCGATTGTGCTTGGGGAAGTTGAATGAAAAAGCCAGAAGAAAGCATACTTTTTGATCATTACAAATCTTTTCTGGACTTTTTTTAGAAGAGAGGTCTCACTCTGTTGCCCAGACTGAGGTGCAGTGGCACAATTGTGGCTACTACAGCCTTGACCTGCTGGGCTCAGGCGAGCCTTCCACCTTAGCCTCCCAAGTAGCTGGAACTACCAGCATGTACCACCATGCTCGGCTAATTTATTTATTGTAGAGCTGAGGCCTTGCCATGTTTCCTAGGCTGGGCTCAAGCCCCTGGACTCAGGCAATCCTCTTGCCTCTACCTCCCTAAGTGCTGGGATTGCAGGCATGAGCCACTGCACCTGGCGCTACCAATTTTACTTTTAAGGAAAGAGCTAAACAAGAAAATTAAGCTAAGTGGGACATTTAGACTTTATTAAGATTGTCTCATATATCTTAGGAGACCTAAAACTATCAAAGGAAACAAAATGGTTTACATTGGAGCCTGGTGATAACCTTTCCTTCGGGAGCCCATAGCTGTGGGGTCCAGAGCTCTCTTTGATTTGGGTCGGAGACCTTCCCATGTTCCAAGGAATTTTGATTATGGCAGGTGATGCCATCAAGTCTTTATCACATTTGACTGGAGGGAGAAAGCCATATGGCACCCAGTTGCATGAATCTTTGTATTGCTAAATAAGGTTTCCTGGGCTGCCTTAAAACCCAGGGCCTTGGCCAGGTGCAGTGGCTCAAGCCTGTAATCCTAGCACTTTGGGAGGCCAAGGTGAGATGATTGCCTGAGCCCACAGGTTTGAGACCACCTTGGGCAACTTGGCAAGACCTCGTCTCTACAATAAATAAAAAAATTAGCCAGGTATGGTAGCACGCATCTATAGTTACAGCTACTTGGATAGACTGAGGTGGAAGGATGGCTGGAGTCCAGCAGGTTGACGCTGGGGTGACTGTGAGTGTGCCGCTGCACTCCAGCCTGGACGACGAAGTGAAATTCTAACTCAAAGCAAAACAAAACAAAACAACAAACAAACAAAAAACAAACAGACAGAAAACCCCCAGGGCTTCCTGTTACTAAAACTTTAAAATATTGTGATGCTCATGTTTGTTCAGGCTGGCTACTTGAGTTTGGTTACAGCATAGCTCAGTTCGCGTTGAGGTTGAAGGTGTGATGCTAAGCACGATGTGTTTAAACATAGTAGGTTCTAAATAAATCATTTTCTTTCTTCCCCCTTTCCCCTTTCCTTTCTTCTTTCTGTTCTGAAATCAATGAATTGGACTTTCCCAACCCTGGAGAAAGAACTCAGAGAGTGCATCCTCTGTGGGGTGCACAGTCATCTACCTTTATCAGTACAAATTTATATCAGATGCTCTCATGTCACCTCGAATAATTTCTATAAATTATAGAATGGAATTAACTTTCCATTAAAATACGATGGTCACACAGGCTCCTGTGGGAAGGTTTTCTCCCATCCTGTGAGGTGTGTCGGACTGAGGGGAAGTTGCATCTTCATTAGTTACCCATGACTTAGACCAGGTGCTACCTTCTAAGGCAGGAAGGGAGAGGGCAACTTAGCACAGAGAGCCCTGGTGATGCATTTGGGTTTTAAGGGAGAAAAATTCTGAAACCCAAAGGGTTCTCTTTTTGTGTATGACTAACAAAATCATGTTAAGATGTGTCAAGCAGGTGCTGGGCATGTGTTAAACTACTTAATGGTTTTTAGAGTACCAAATGGCTATTTTTAAGTGTTTCTATATTATTCTCAGCTGAGCTGCTGGATTAAAAAGTACAAAAAGCTAAAAATATTTACAGTTTCAGTAATATCTGTCTTAAAAGAAACCATCCTGTGTGTCCTCCCCCATTTGTAGGAAACGCATATTACATCTTAGAAGTGGTTGAAAGCAGTTTGTTCAACAATTAGGTTTTTAGGAAAAATGACTATCAAAAGTACAGTAAGTTGGGTTACAAATTATCAGAGTTTTAAATAATTGAAGAAGAAAAATGGAGGTGATTACAATTACTTTTACTATTATCATACTATTATTATCATTTTTGTACTAGTAACTGTAGTTCCCACTGAAGATAGTATTGTTTATCTTCTTTTTTTTTTTTTACATCGGAGTCTCATTCTGTTGCCCAGGCTGGAGTGCAATGGCACGCTCATGGCCACCACAACCTTGACCTGCTGGGCTCAAGAGATCCTTTCGCCTCAGCCTTCCAAGTAGCTGGAACTATATGCATGCGCCACCATGCCTGGCTTATTTTTTTATTTATTGTAGAGATGAGGTCTCACCAAGTTGCCCAGGCTGGTCTCGAACTCCTCAACTCAGGCAGTCCTCTTACCTTGGCCTCCCAAAGTGCTTGGATTACAGGCTTGAGCCACCACACTCGGCCATATTGTTTGTTTTCAAAACTGTTTTATATGGCATCGGAGACAAGTTGCCAGTGTCAGATAGCCTAGGCTTGTATCTCAGCTCTGTCCCTTCGATTTGATCTGGCTATGTTGCTTAACCTCTCAGTGCCTTAGTGTACCCATCTGTAAAACAGGGATTATAACAGTACCTGTCTCCTAAGGTTGTTGTGAGTATTAAATGCGATGATACTCTGCTTAGCGTAGAATCTGGTACATGGTAAGTACTCAGGAAATATTAGCTATGCTTATTTTTTAATGTATTTTATTTTTTTAATTGTGGTTAAATGAACACATAATATAAAACTTTCTCTCTTTAATCATTTTTAAGTATACAGTTTGGTGGTGGTAGCTATATTTGCATTGTAATGTAAGAGATCTCTAGAATTTTTCATCTTGCAAAACTGAAATGTTTATTATTTTTTAAAAGCTCATTTTCCTTCATAGTCAGTTGCCCAGCTTTGTGGATGTAACCTGAGAATGCAACTTCCATCAGTGCAGGGTATTTAAATTGTTCTGTTTACAACTGTATCCCAGGTCCCCAGATCAGTGCCTAACCCATAGCAGGGGCTCAATCAGTATTTGTCAAATGAATGAAAGAAAGCTGAGACTTTATTTGACATGGCTGGTGTGTGTTTGAAAAATCATTTCTTAAATAATAAATCTACCTTTACAAGTGATTTTAAATATACATTGGAAGCTGACTTCTTTCATAGGATGAAGTGATTTTTGAAACAACTATTAATTATTTATCAATTCTGGTTTTGGTAGCTCCGCCTGGTTTAAACTGGGGGGAAAAAAATAGCATACTTAGTGTAGTTTGCAAAAGGAAAGAGGATATGTTAGATACTTTACCCAAAATTTAAACAAGATTTACTTTAAGTTCAAGCCTTACTTTCATTCATATCTGGCCACCAGACCTACTTTTTCCTTAAGGCATATATGAATCATCTTGTTCTTTCCGTTAGAAATCAAAAGTTCAGGCCTAGATCAGTATTTACCAAAATTGGTGGAACACTGCCTCTCCACTGAGTGTGCATCAGCCTTTTTGGTGTTTTTTAAAAGAATGTCAGCTGAACATTGTCTAGAAGTAGCCAAAACTCTGTGGGTGGGGAGAATGGAAGAAAGAACATGTCTCCTTAAAAACCTACCACCTAGTAAATAAATGTCGGTCTTGTTCTATGGAGTATTCATTTAGATTATCTGCTCTGATGAACAAATATAAATTTTTGATAGGGTTTTTCTGCTTTTGTATAAAACATTCAGTGTTATGTTTTCTTGCTCAACCTTGAGTTTTGTTTTTAAGACCTATATTAAAATGCTCCAACAAGCAGGTTCTTTTTGTTTAAAAGTGTCACTGTGAGCACAACATGCGACTGATACCCAAGCACACTTCCTTCTGCCAGGGAGAGGGGACTCTGCCTTGCCCTGGACTTTGCAGTTCTGGGAGGAAGAGGACAGGAAACCACATCACCTGCCAGGGTTTTTATGGGGCCTGGCTGCCACCGAGAAGAGCAAGAGTGTCTCTCTCCTTTGAGTTGACGTTTGGCAAACCCTCACCCTGCTCCCACGGCAGAGACAGTCACTCATCTTGAGTCATTTCCACTATGGTTCTGACCTGTCTTCTGAAGAGTGACAAAGGAAAATGATCTTACCTAGTCAGTTTTTCCCATGCCACAAGACCGTGTTTATCTCTGAATCAGAGACCGTGACTCTCTACTGCTTCTCTGAGATATTAAAATATTCTTGTATTCAGAGTCTCTGATTGCAGGAAAATGTATAAAATCTTCCCCAATTTTTAACTCCCCCTTTTGATTCTACACCTAAGGAGTAATAGAAACCAGATGGAAGACAGTTCCGTGGTCTGGACCCTTAGGACTGGATAGGGGTGGAGCAACCAGTTCATCTACTATCTGCCCTACAGTGGCTTCCTCTTGCACAAAAAAATCCAACCTCCTTCTGCAAGTCTGTCAGGCTCTGCTGACCTGGCCCCAGCCAGGCTCTCTGTTCTCATCCAGCCATCTTCCCTTCACAGACCTCATGCCACCGGGCGCCAGGCTCTTTCTGAGGCTGCAGTGCCCTGAGGTGTCCATTCTACCCCCTTCTTGTCAGTTTTCTATCTCTTGCTCGTTCTTCTCGCATGGTTTAATATCACTTCCTCCGAGACGCCTTCCCTGATCTCCAGCCTTGTTAAGTACCACCCAGTTGCTTCTACTTTCCCTTCTCCTTTCTTTCCTGGCCCTTATTAGAATTTTAATTTCATATTTGCCTATGGATTTGTTTCTCTGATAACTTTTCTCCCATTGTACTATAAGCCCCATCAGGGATCATGGTTGTTTTGCCTGCCGTACATAATATCCAGCTTATAGAAGCAGGACACACTCAAGAAATTGTTATTTTTTAGTCAGGGACTCACTCTGTCACCAGGTTGGAGTGTAGTGGCACGATCACAGGTCACCACAACCTTGACTTCCTGGGCTAAGGTGATCCTCCTGCCTCAGCCTCCCAAGTAGCTGGGACCACGGGCATGGGCCACTATGTGCAGCTAAGTTTTTTATTTTTTATAGAGGTGAGGTTTCGCTGTGTTGCCCAGGCTGATCTAGAACTCCTGGGCTTAAGCGACCCTCCCACCTCAGCCTCCCAAAGTGGTGGCATTATAGGTGTGAGCCACTATGCCCAGCCAGGTCAGTAATTTATAGATGGTCTTTGCCTTAGTCTTTATCATAAAAGTGAAACAGTGAAGACATTTTTGTAGTAACCGTACATGTGAAGCTTTCTTTGTGTTCGTAATGTCAAAAACTTGACTCTTAATAGGTTTCCTAAATTGACAAATATGTTTTTATGCATATTTAAAGGAAACTTTCATAGGAATTTCTGAAACAAGTTTTATGTTATTTCTTTTTAATACTTCCCCGTACTATACCTAAGTTTAATTGTAGTGTAAATTTTTATTTTCCTGATTAAATTCTAACTGCCACATTGGCATTCAAGCTGAGGTACCCTGCTTTGTGGAGTATCTGTATTCCTAGAAAGTTTGTTATAAACATGATTTTGTAAATCAGATTATACTCTAATATACTTGATGATTGTTTAAAATAATCCCACATTAAATCCATTTATATTATCTAATTCATCTTTTATAAATCCTAATTTTAATACATACCCATTTTTTTGAATTAGGGGTAATCTTGCAAACAATAAACCAAGTGAATGATTTCTTTTACCAACCTGCATTTTTTTAAGGGCACGTGTTACTTTATTTCAGGTGAATGTACTACATCAGACAGTCAATAGGGAGGAGCTGAGGAGGGCTGAAGCCACCAATCGAACTGATTTTTTTTTTCTTTCTTACAGAAATTTGCTGAAACCTCTCTTGAAGAGTTTTGAGCAGAAATTGAAGGTGAACCTGAGGGCTTCTGATTAGTTGGAGGGTATAATTTTCAGTGAACAATAGAGTAAAGGGGGAAAAAATTAAGTGTAAAGCATATAACTTTTAGAAGTTGGTCATCTCCTACACTTTACACTTATACAATAATTTACTCTGCTTTATACCTATTTTGTGCACATCGTTTAAAGAGCAAGAGCGTATGGTAGAGACACAGAAGAACAATAAAGTCGGAACCCTGGGTTTTGTGTACCTTGAAGTTAATTTTGACGTCGTGGTTTCTGGCGCTTGCCATTCTGGGCTGAGAGAAGGACCCGCCATACCTTCTGTTCCAGCGGGAGACTGCCACTTCATCCCGCCAGCTCACCGCCTGTCCCTCCCCTTCCCACTCCTGTCGCGCGACGCTTCTTCAGCTGACATCTTTTCCCCTTCTTTGTGCCTGGTTCCTCTGGTGCTGCCAGCTTCCTGTTGTGGAACAAAGGTGTGGGCCTGGAGGCCCTTGGAACACGTTCCTGGAGAGCACGTCTTCATAGACTCTTGTCCAACTCTTTGTTTCCACTCCTTTTTTTAAAAAAAGTGATCCAAATATGAAAAATTTTTTAACTTCATACTTCTCATTTCAAATTCCAGTTATTTCTGATCACCATAGCTCATTCTGAAGCTCACCTTTATAGGAACAGAGCTAACCGCACTAGTGGATGGAGTATATGAACATATAAAGGATGTGCTTACCATGTAAGAGGAGAAGTTGCTTTTAGCCTGTTTAGAAATGTCCACCTTTAAAAATGAATTGTAGGAGTTTGCAGTCCTTAAATAATTGTTTTTAGCAGTTTATGGGGGAAAAATCACTAAAACCTATTTTGAAAGCAAAATGTATATTAGCCACGGTTTATTCTTCATAGTTCTTGTTTGGTTAATTTCAGCAGATTAAGGAAGATCACCTGAAGCTGGAAGGACCCATAAGGGTGGATGAAGGCTCAGGGGACATCATCAGAAGCAGATTTTAGGCAGGAGTCAAGCGCAGCAGGTAAACAGGGGATCCGCCAAATAATGGTACCAGACAGCGATCCCTGTAGCACAGGTGACATCTGTGAGGCACAGCCAGAGCACTTGCACCTGAGTTTGTGTGTGTGTGTGTGTGTGTGTGTGTGTGAGAGAGAGTGTGTGTGTGTGTGTGTGTGTGTGTGTGTGTGTGTGTGTGTGTGTGTGTATGTGTGTGTCTCAGTGTTTCTGACAGGTGGACAGTATACCCAAATGGAGACCCCAGAAACAATTGAGACTGGCCCATTCAAGTAGGCAGCAGTATCTATCCATAAGAATGTTAGCCCTGGCCATTATCCAGAGATTCCAGGGCAGGATCCAGCTCCCGGGAGGGAGATTGGAGACATCACAGCAGAGTGTCTGCTTGACTTTGCTGAGCTTCAGTTTCTGAACCTGTCAAATGGAAGCACTAATAATAATTACATCGTGGGGTTTTTAGGATGAGTTGAATGAATAGATGTGAAGCACTTAGAATAGCATCTGGAATATAGTAAGTATTTAGGAAATGTTAGCTGTTTTCATATTATATGAAAGCAATAAAGCACTATTTCTTTTTAAGTGTCCTATAACTTGAGTTTTATTGTTCCTCAATTCAGCTGTTCCAATCAATGAACTTTTACTACATTGTAAGTAACTGACTCTTAGTGTTGGGGAGAACTGTTTTGGTAAATCTGTTCATGGGGAAAAATACTGTTTAAAAGCTGAGGAAAAAAATGCTTGCTTTTTTGGATCAGTCATTATGTTTGCTAAATTCGTGAAATTCTTTCCCAGTGGTGTCAAACTTTAAAGTTCATGGGAAAGAGGAATGCAGCAATTACTCTGTAATATTAGGGAAGGTATAGAAATAAGAAATGAGCATTATACAAAGACCATAATGCTATCAGAGAAGGTCCACAATAGAAAGATAATGTTATCTTCCGTTACTAGGACAAAGCTTTTATGATCTAAAGGTAAAACAATAACAAAAACAACAGCAGCAAAAACCAGCTCAACAAGTGGTTTTCACTACCATGCTCATTAAACATTTTCTTCAAGGTCTCAAGTATAGTTTGTTGAGGTTTTATTGAAAATGATACTAAAACAAGTTTAAGTCATTGGAATTATTGGCACTGGCACTACCAAGATCATGACCACCTTTTGACGATTTGCTCAACATTTAATAACTGTAAGGTATTTAAAAGATGATCTTTATAACTAGTTACATTTTTGAGATTGTAGAAGTCAGATAATTTGCCCAAAGTCAATAGCCAGGACTCCTGAATTTTTTTAGTCACATTATCTTATAAGTTTAGTCAGACCCTGAAAGTTAAATGCTTTTCACTTAGATAGATCACAGATAATGCCCCAGGAGTACTTCCTGGTCACATTGTATAGACACAGTAAGATTCACTTTGCTGGATGGATTTTTAAATATTAAAAATGATAGGTTGATACAGCCACTTAGAAAGACAGTTTGGCAGCTTCTTATAAAGCCCAGCATAGGCTTACCACACAATTCAGCAATTGTGCTTTTAAGTGTTTACCCAAATGCATTGACAACTTATGCCCACACAAGAACCAGCATGTGAATGTTTGTAGTAGCTTTATTTATAATTGCCCCAAACTGGAAGCAGCCAAGGAATCCTTCAAAAAAATGAATGGATAACTCAACTGTGGTACATCCAGATAATGGAATATTATATAGCACTAAAAAGAAAGAAGCTGTCAAGCCACAAAAAGACATGGAGGAATCTTCAATGAATATTACTAAGTGAAAGAAGCCAGTCTGAAACGTCTACATACTGTATGGTTCCAACTGTAGAAAAGGCAAAAGGTAAAACTACAGAGACAGTAAAAAGGTCAGTGGCTGCTAGGAGCATGGGGAGGAGAGGCAGGGTGAATAGGTGGAGCACGACAAATTTTTAGGACAATGACCCTTCGGTATGATATTGTAATGGTGGATGAATGATATTATGCATTTGTCAGAACCCAAAGAACTGTGTAACACAAGAAGTGAGCCCTAATGTAAATGATGGACTCTAATTAATGATAGTAATAATATATTAGTATTGGCTCATGAATTGTGATCAATATACCTTACAGGATGTGAATAACACAGAAAGTTTGGGGGAACGGGAAGTTTTTGCTCATTTTTTCTGTAAGCTTAAAACTGCTTTAAGAAATAAAGTCTATTAATAAATAAAATCTTAAAATAAAAATAAAAACAATAACCCCAAACAACAAAATAAAAACCCCTTGTGTAGCCATATCTTTTATGTAATCTTTCCCACCTTGTTTCTCTAGTTGTTTTAAACTTTTTTTCCCCCTAATTTCTCTTACATTGTATCTCATCAACCATTAGCTAGTAATGGGTAATTAAAAAAGCAAAACGCACGGAAGGATCACCATAGCCCAGCAGGTCAACGTTGGGATGGCCGTGAGTGTGCCACTGCCACTGCACTCTAGCCTGGGCAACTGAGTGAGACTCCAACTCAAAAAAAAACCAAAAACCAAAAAACAGGTTGACAAGTCCCTTTGGCAAACTTTTCAAGTTGTGAGCGGAGCTGTCTACCACGTGATTGACAGGCTTCCTTCTCGCTGGCCATACCCACCTCTTTTCCACTTTCCCTAGCTTTAGCTGGCTGCTCCCTTGCTTTCAACAGCAGAGTGAGAATGGGGGCTAGGAGCCATGGAGCTAAAAGTCTGAGATTTTGTAGGTGAGGAATGAGAGCGCTGCAACAGAGGAGAGGTCTACCGTGCAGTCTAACTCCAGTCTGATCCATTGACGACGAGGCTAATATGAACATGTGCGAGTCTCTGCCCTGGCCTGTCACCCCCACCACCACCTCCTGTTGAACCATTTGGGGAAGGTGGTTCCAGTCCAGGTTCTATTTAAGTGAGTTGATTTTAGCTGTGGCAGATACCACCACCCCACAGACCCGTGGCTGCCATTGAGAAGTGTCATTAATCCATTGTCAAGTGATACATTATTACCACATTATTATTATACATATTGATGACTATAGTAGATGGAAACCATATACCTATAAACTTTTAGTCATCTCTTAATTTCTGGTCTCATGTTGAAGAGTGATAGGGAGGGTTCACATGTACTGTCTAAAGGATTTGGAAATAATACTGTACTTGGTATTGTATTTAATGGAAATTAGCAGATTTAACTTCTTAATTACATTTGGCTGGGTATTAACATTTGGTTGTCTTGTAGCCTACAAATATGGGTGACGCAGGAGGTAGGAACTTGGTCCCTGGCAGAATAAAGCGAATGTGGTGGTCAACATTCATGCTAACTAATCCACATGTTGTCTGCATGCCAGGATTAAGTGTTGACCATGGTTTTGAAAATCAATCTGCTTTCCTATTTGTGATGAATATTTAAGATTTTGAACTACATCTGCTCTAATTTGGAATTCCTTTAAGGAAGAATGATCATTTTAGTGGAGGACAGAGGAGTAACTAGTATTTTTCCTTATGATCCTTTTCTAGGTATAATAGAACAGACAGTAGCAAGGTCTTTAAAGAAATCCTGACTAAATGGCATCGATTTAATTTTAGACTAAAGTATTTTCGAAGTGTTTGAAAAATTCATTGTAACATAAATTATATTTAAAATGTGTATCATTTAAATTAAAATTCTTGAGTATAGTTAGTTTACCTCCTTGAAACTTTTAACCTTATATTACATTTTTTGTGAGACACAAGTTTTCAAAAGAATTAACATGTTAAAATTTTAACATGTAACTTAAAAAAGTATTTAAAATGCATGATATTTTAAAATTTATTCCAAAATGTTTTGAATTAAACTTTTCTGTGCCCTAGTTCATAATTAGTACAAATGAAATTTAAAAAATTAGCATATAGCTGTGACCTATAAGATCAATTTGTTAAATACTCAATCAAATAATAAAATATTTATATTTATGTTTATATTTTCTGTAACAATGCAAAAATACTTCCCCTTAGGTTTCTTTCTTTTTTTTGTAAGATTCATTTTTGTGTATTTTACTTAGCAAGTCTGAAATAGTGGCGAGGTTTGTTCTGAGGTTGATTTATATGTTTGTTTTCTAGTTGTTCTGCTGTTTGACTAATTCTTGTATGCTGGTTTTAAAATTGTTTAAATAGTAAATATATATTTTTAAAAAATATATGCATATATAGATAGACAGATATAGATATATACACACATAGATACAGATATATATAGCTACCCCTTAGTGTGGAGATCATGAATGTCAGTGCTGAGCTTGGAGAAAACAGAAAAACAAGCATGACCCTTGATTCCACCAGAGATAACCATCATCTCTTAGTCGTATAAAGATAAGGTCCATCTCTTAGTCATATAGATAAGATTCATATCCTAGTCGTATATAGCTATAGCTATAGATAAGTGCATATTGCCCGAGATTATTAAAATATGTACATCCAAGCATATGTACTCTATAAAGAAAACAGGGAATTGTATGATGCCTTGAGGAGTGACTGTGTTCCTTCAAGAGTCTCATTGGACCGTGCTGTAATTCTAGAGCCAGCACCTGGCTCAGGTTCACCCATGACATTTTCAGTTGATCTTTCTCTTGTTTTCTTTTCCAGTTGACCTTCAAACAGAAAGTTCATAGCCTCTTCTCAGCTGTTAATGTGATTTACTTCTTATGTCTGGGAAGTCAGGGTTATTGCTGAATTCATTGTTTTAAGGGGATTGAGGTCCTTGGTTTAATGCCAGGGCATTCCCAGCTGACAGAAAACTAAATCCACCAACCCAAGTTTCAGAGATTACCAAGTCTGTGGCTCGTGAACATTTTAGATACCAGGTCAAGCAGTTGTAAGGCTGTTCCTGGCACACCCCATCCAAATTGGGTTGTCTATTGATTGCAATCCAAGGATCATTTTAGCATTGATCAGCAAACACCCCAGTGGCTTGCAGTCAGAAAAATTTAGTGTATGCAGCAACTAACCTACTGCTGCCTACGCTTTAAAGTTAGTATTTGAGTAGTGGTTGTTTAACTTTGCAATTTCAGTTCTGAGTTAAAATGTATAATTTTTTTTTTAATTTTCAGAATAGGAAGTGAAGCATGCCCATTCAGGTTCTCAGGCTGACAGCACGTACATTATCAAATAGAAATGAAAGGAGACACTGGATGAGTGACATACAGGGTGTGTGACAACTCTCGCTCCCCTAAGAAGGCAGCATGTCTCCTTTCTCACCCCAGGAGAAAGAGCCATCTTGTCACAGGAAAATGAGACACAAGTATCAGTCTAAATGGAAACAAATGACCAGAGTTGTTGTCTAGCTTCTTGGCCTGCAGGGTATCAACACCAGCGGGTAAAAGCCTCCAGGAGCCTCTCTCAGGCAAGGCGGGCTGGTTTCCCTTGTTTCTCATCTTGTGCCCTGGTCTCTCTTACGTCTTCACATCCCCTCTCGCCCCCACCCCAGCTTCTTCCCAGTGGGAAACAACAAAAGGAAGGCAGAAGAAGAGTTTTTCGAATCAGCTTCTTAAGAATGAATGTTTTTTTCTTTATAGATGCTAGTAACATGAAGGTAGAACTAGTTTGAATCATTTTTAAAGCCTATAGTTTAGCTGGATGTCAGTGGCTATACCTTGTATATATATGGAGATACTCTAAGAAATTTAATATTTTATCAAAAGGCACAACTCCAAAAATGAAACCTAATGACTCGTTTCTATGGTAACCACTATTGAAATGTGTCTAGCCAGTGTGTGTCTTCCTATAATTTTTCTCTGAGAGTTTTGGGGAGTTTGTTAAATTTGCTTTCCCAGTGTAGATAGATGGTTGATAGATTAGATAGATGTCAGTATAGACACATTTTTTCCCTGCTAATGGGGATATGAGATTATTGCAAAATTCCCTTAGAGTCATATCAAGTATGACTTTATTCTTATGCATGAATATATTTGGCTAAGATGTAAGTCCATTGTTTTATAAATTTACTTTAAACCAGTAATAAAGCCAGATGAGAAATGGAATCCAATTTCTAAAAAAGAGATTAGTCTCGCTTCCTAAATGCGTTCTGGTATTTATATATGAAAATGTTGGATTGTGCACACACTGGTTTCTTGAATGACCAATGTCCTTTTGAATTACAATTCGTGTGCTGTTCCTGTGAGATCTTGTCAAATATTTTCCTTTGTCCATCTTCCACCTTTGTCTTTGTTATCCACCGGGTCCTTGTATCTCCTCCACCTTAGTGGAGTTCTGACCTGGATTAAATCACGCCTCCCCCCCCCGCCGTGGCCTTTTCCTTGTCAGAGGTTGTGTGTGGCAAATGCAATGGAAGTCACAACTTATTTATTCAGAGATCTTAATACTTCCTAACAGTTTCATTCAGAAAAGTGGACTACAATGTAATTGCAGTACAGAAGAGATTCCATTGCATTTTAATATTTTTATTATTTTTTGTGGACTAGGTCTCTCTATGTTGCCTAGGCTTGTCTCGAACCCTTGGGCTCAAGCAATCCTCCTGCCTCGGCCTCCCAAAGTCCTAGGGCGATAGGCGTGTTGCATTTTTTTTTCTTTTGAGTTGGAGTCTCACTCTGTCGCCCAGACTGGAGTGCAGTGGCCGCTCCCAGCCACCGCAGCCTCGACCTGCTGGGCGCCAGCGATCCTTCCGCCTCAGCCTTCCGAGTAGCCGGAATTACAGGCACGCACTACCACGCCCGGCTGATTTTTGGATTTATTGTAGAGATGAGGTCTTGAACCCACAGAATCAGGCAATCCACTCACCTCAGCCTCCCAAAGGTGCGGGATTACAGGCTGAGCCACCGAGCCCGGCTGGCGTGTTGCATTTTATAAGATACAGTAAACTATTGTTTTGAGAAATTTTCCACTGCTCTCAAGGCCTGTCATGTCACAAAACAAACAGATGTGGTTAGATCTTTTTCTTGTATAAAGTATATACTCACTGCAAGTATTGATGTTATGGCAGGGTTCATGGCATTTATCTGGTTAAGTTCAAAGGGAGAACATTTTGTAAGGTAAAGTGGCAGGAAATAGAGAGAGACTGAGGAAATAAAACTACTTTGGGCCCCACAACCGGGGGTTTCATTTAGCCACGAAGATGACAGAGAAGCCAGCACGTCTCTGAGCCTGTTAGGCATGGTTGGTCATAATAACACTTACTTGCTTGCTGAGGAGGAATGAATATTTAACCTCAGGGCCCTTTCTCAGTACTTTCAAGTTCTTTAGGCTTCTAAAATAAGAGCACAGGCCCTCCTGGGTCCTGGAGAATGGCTCTGCGCAGCTTCACGGTGGGATCATTGACATAGTGTAAGTTCATGTCGTCTTCCGTTTTAATTTGTAGTCTCAGTCCTTCAAGAAGGCACTTGAATGGCGACGGGCCCATTTTTCTGTCTGATGAGCTCAGGTAGGGTGGCTTCATGGAATTTAGTTCCCCCATTTTCTGGAATCCCAGAGCTTCTATGTTTTGCTCCCTCTTTTATTTCCTTGTGTTCAGGCTTTACCAGTTCTCTTCAGGGCAAACACTGTAACCTCTTTGCTGGCCTTCTGGTTTCCACATATAGCCCTTTTGTTCACTTTCCATACTGCTAACCAGAAGGTTCTTTCTAAAGGCAAAACGGAACATCATGGCACGACTTTGCTTAAAATCTTCCAAAGACTTATTTTCCTTAGCAGAACACATTCCTTTGCAAGGCACTTAAATCCTAGAATGTTTAGGTCCTACATATTTTTCCAGTCTACTCCCTTTTACACAGCCCTTAACAGCCACCCAAACAGTTCTGCCTTTGCAATAATGACAGCTAACTAGTGAGTGTTTACGGTATGGAGCGCTGTTCTAAATGCTTTCTCTGTTGTAACTCATTCCTCACAGCCCTATGATATAGGTATTATCGTATAATAAGCCTATTATTGGCCCTATTTTTACAGACTAGGAAGCTGAGAGCAAAGATGTTCAGTGATTTTCTCTCTCATGAGGGGAGCTGGGATTTGAACCTGTGCAGTTGGACTCTATTATCTGTGCTATCAACCACACATTAACTTTCCTTTCTAGAGGTGCAACCAGCATTTTTTGTGTCTATTTTATGTGACTTTATTTAATTCTTACTGCAGCTTTTGCAAATGAGATGTATTAACCAAGACTTTCTTTTTTTTTTTGAGTTGGAGTCTCACTCCATCGCCCAGGCTGGAGTGCTGTGACACACAGGTTCACGGCCACCCCAGCGTCAATCTGCTGGGCTCTGGCGATCCTTCCACCTCAGCCTTCCAAGTGGCCAGAACTATAGGTGCACACTACCACCTGGCTAATTTTTGATTTATTGTAGAAACAAGGTCTCGCCAAATTGCCTGGGCTGTTCTTGAACCCGCAGGCTCAGGCAATCCACTCACCTTGGCCTCCCAAAGTGCTGGGATTACAGGCTGAGCCACCCGGCCCAGCCCAAGACTTTCTTGATTGCAAGCAACAGAGTAACTAAAGCAAAAAAAAAAAAAAAAAAAAAATATATATATATATATGTAATATAATATATATATTTAACTGTGTCCTATAACTGAGCTATGTTTGGGTCAAGTGGCTACCTGTGATGATGGACACTCTGATTGATGTGGAGGGACAACTTTCTACAAAGGAAGGGGAGTTGGTGATGGACAGACAAAAACCATGTGAGGAGTGGAAATTTCGAGAGCTTAAGTAACTTGCCCAAGGCCACTTAGCTACTGAGTGGCAGAGGTGGGATCATGCCCTGGGCTGCCCGCCTCCAGCACCACCCGGGTCCACCCTGATTTGGGTGATGTTGGGCAGACTGTCCATCTGCTTCTCTACTCTTTCTTCGGCAGGTTGTGATACCGTTGACCACAAGTTTTCTTCCTTTCATTCTGGTTCTAAGGATACACTGTGGCCATCTTCTGTGAACCTGGTTGTTTCCCAAACATAGTGCACATTGCTTTATTTAATCCAAAGCTGTCTTTCGGGACAGTTCTATAAACAGTTTAGTTCATCTAAACTTTGTACTGCTTTCCACTTCAGAGAGTGACCTTTTTCTGACCTGACCCCCAATTCTGGAGAAATCTTGACTGAAGCCCTGTGACCAGACCAGAGTTTTTTCAGGCTAAGGTTTATGCAAAACACTGGCCTTCATGGAAATTTTGGTTCTTGATCACTTGGGTAAGCAAGTAAGTTCATGGAAATGGTCCCCAGTTCAAGCAGCCGGTGATAGCTACATGGACGGGCCTGGAAGGTTTATTCCTCATGCTCACCTCACAGCCCTACTGTGTAGACTCTCGTTAAGGAGCTTACTCTTTGGAAGACGGCTTATACTTTGCACTTCTGAATCTGTTTATGAGGAAATGACAGTATTTTTCACCACTTGTAGCCCCACTGACTGAAGCGCTGATCCTTGGTGTTTGATTTTACATGTGCTCATCTGTACATCAAAAGCAGAGGAAGCCACAGGAAATTGCTGCCTGTATTTCCAGGAAACTGAACTACATCACCAGCTCCCCAATCCACACAGCCCAGAAGACCCCGGTGTTGGCTTCGGCGCCACTGATGAGAGTGGTGATAAGGAGCTGGGAGTGTCCCCATCCTGTTGCTCTGCCGGTGAAAGCCTGAAGAAGCCGGGCTCTTCAGACCAACAGGAAAACTCTGAATCTGATGCTTTAAGCCCTCAGTCTCTGAACGTGTAAATAACATGTGTGAAGTGAGGTAGACTTCCACCCCAAAGGACTGGTGGTCCCCTTTCTCGCAGCTCAATGTGCTGTCCTGTGCCTGGTCTGCAGGGTGGTGCCTAGCACGCTCTCTGATCCAGAGAACTGAAACAATCCTGGGAAAAATTGTCACGTGAGCCTGTGGATGGAGTTGGGAGAAAGACCATGAGGCTACAGTAACCACCGGCAGTTCTTTGAAGCAGCGGTCCCCAACCTTTTTGGCATAGGGACTGCTTTCGTGGAAAACAATTTTTCCACAGAAGCGAGTGGCGGGGATGGTTTGGGGATGATTCAAACACATAACATTTGTTGTAGACCTTATTTCTATTATTATTATTACATTGTAGTATATGATGAAATAATTACATGACTCACCATAAAAAAAAAAAAGAGGTGTGGACGGAAGTGGTAAATAAAATAATGAGCAGGCCACCACTGATCACCTGCTGTTCATCTACTGCTTTGAGGCCCAGTTCCTAACAGGTCACAGACCAGTACCCCGTCTGTGGCCCAGGATTTGGGGATTCCTGCCAAGAATTGCAATAAACCAGGAACAGTGGCTCACACCTGTAATCCCAACACTTGGGGAGGCCAAAGCAGGAGGATTGTTTGAATCCAGGTGTTAAGACCAACCTGGGCAACATAGCAAGATCTCATCGCTACAAAAAAATCAGAAAATTAGCCAGATGTGGTGGCATGCACCTATAGTCCCAGCTACATGGGAGGCTGAGGCAGAAAGGTTTCATGAGCCCAGGAGGTTGAAGCTGCAGAGATCCATGATCGTGCCACTGTTCTCCAGCCTGGGCGACGGAGTGAGACCCTGACTCAAAAAATAATAATAATATGATAATAATAGCTGATGGCTGCTGTGTTGACTGTAGTGTGCCAGGCATTTTGTTAAGTACCCTATGAGCATTATCTAATTGAATCCTCACCAAAAAAACCCACAGGGGACTTTCTTTATTATTCCCAATTTTCTGATAAGGTACCTGAGACTCCCAGAGTTTACAGGGTCACACAGCCAGTAAGGAATGTAAAATTCAACCCTAAGTCTGTGTCATTCAAAGCCAACACTATAAATAGTCGGGTAGATTTTCCTGGGGGATGGAGCAGGGCTGGCAGCTCGTGTGCACAGGCAGATGGAAGCAGACAAGACCCATCCAAGGCAGGCTCACATCTGCCAAAGTGACGTTCTCACATGGGAGAAAGGCTTGGCTGATAGTCTAATAAGTAGTGTACCACGGGGAGTTTGTGTCTTCTGGGTGCTGGCCAAAGTCATGAGAGCAGGCCCCCAAATAAAGGTGGTTTCTCACCTCATGGTGCTCCCTCTTTCCTAGCATAGCTGTCTTCTCTGTTTTAGCCTATCAGTTCAAAATGTGACTAAAACAAGTATGAGAAATTGATGTTATTTCAGCATCTCTGTGAACTGAAACAAATTTTTGTGTAAGCATGAAATCTGTCTCACGGATCAAAGCGAGATGGTCTGAAAGATAAGCCCCCATAAACATGTGAAATTTAATGAAGGCTATCTATTGAATAAAACCCCCACATTCTCGCAAAAAGATTTCATCTGGCTCCAGAGATACTCCCTATTGAAGCAGATAACAAAAAAAAGCAAGAAAATGAGACTAGGAATTAATAAAAGAGGTCAAGGAGATCATTTAAGGACTTGCTAGAGACAGGCCATAAATGTGGTTTTGAACTTTCTCCCAGCTATGGTGAAGATGGAAAGAGAAGTGTCAAGGAAACCGATTTTCAAAACTTAGAAGAAGAAAAGTTATCTTAAATTCTTTTTTTTTCTTTTTGAGTTGGAGTCTCACTCTGTCGCCCAGACTGGAGTGCAGCGGCCGCTCCCGGCCACCGCAGCCTTGACCTGCTGGGCTCCGGCGATCCTTCCGCCTCAGCCTTCCGAGTAGCCAGAATTACAGGCACGCGCTACCATGCCCGGCTGATTTTTGATTTATTGTAGAGATGAGGTCTCGCTGCCCAGGCGGGTCTCGAACCTGCAGGCTCAGGCTTAAATTCTAACAGAAAAAAGTTTGCAACTCTACACAGGTATTGGTTAGTACTGATTTAAAGCATGCAGCCCTACTGTACACCTCTCTATATTACACTTTGTTTAGGATATTTTTAAATTTATTTTTGAGTTGGGGTCTCATTCTGTTACCCAGGCTGGAGTGCAGTGAAACAATCACAGTTGACCACAGCCTTGACCTCCTGGACTTAGGCAAATCTTCTTCCTCAGCCTCCCAGGTAACTAGAACTACAGGCATACTGCCACAACCAGCTTAATTTTTGGAGAGATGAGGCCTTTTTAAATTTTACTTATTCTTTATTTTTATTTTTTAATATGGGGTATAATTCAGGGTTAGGTACGTGGTCATTGTACAGGTAAAGTGTGAGTACCCTTATTGATGTTATGTGCCCCAACCCCCGGCAATCCCTTTCTTAAAGTACTACTACCATAATCCCTTTCTTATAGTATTATGATAAATGATCAGGGTCCACTTATGAGTGAGTTTGTGTAGTACTCAGATCTTTGTTTCTGTGATAAATCACGAAGTATTATAGATTCTAATTCCATTCAGGTTGCTGTGAAGTTCATAATTTTGTTTTTTCTTTATGGCTGCATAATATTCCATCATGTAAGTATATGATGTTTTCCTTCTCTAGTCCACTTTTGATGGGCGGCATGGTTGGTTCCATTTTTTTGCTATTGTGAATAATGTTGCAACAAACATGTGTGTGCAGGTATCTTTTTCATGAGATGAGGTCTTGCTATGTTGTCTAAGCTGGTCTTGAACTTTAGGGCTCAAGCAATCCTCCCACCTGGCCTCCCAAAGTTCTGGGATTTCAGGCATGAACCACTGTGGCTGGCCTGTTTAGGATTTTTTAAAACCCCGCAAAGTGTGATCTGTTATATCTCTCCTTCTGGATTATTTCAGGACTGATAATCTGGCTTGTGTGATATCTATGTCTTCATTTCTCTTTCCTTCTGAGCCTGTTGCCCATCTCCTGGACATTTCTCATGAACATTTCTGCTAAGTGGTAACAGGGAAAATAAAACTAAACACCAACTCAAATGATCAGTTTTGCTATTGACAGAGGTGATGATTTTAATGCTTTGTTAGCTCATGGGAACGTCAAAGGAGCTGTCTCTGTATCAGTTTACTCATAATAGAGCTCCTGGCTGTCTTGGGCCTAGCCTGTCCCCCAAATGAGCTGAACATGGGCCACAGGTTGAGAAAGGCAAGGAAGAGACAGACACCTGAAAAGGCAGGTTTTGACCTTATTACACCTAAGATAAAAGCCTCTCCCAGTGAATTGATACACTGTGAAAAGGGTAGAAACTAGTGGTTAAAACAAGGCGTTTATTACCTAGATTTCAGTCATAAGTATTTCTTTCTCCTCCAGTCATGAAGAATTGAAATTCTTGCAAGGCACCCTTGTGTATTTATGTCCTTCAAGGCTTGGATCACAGTTGCTTTTTTCTTTTTTTCTGTCTCTTTCTTTTGGATCAAATGTACTGTGTCTATTGAAAGTTTGAAAATCAGTGCATTTCCTCCTGTTTAGAAAATAATAATGGCTCGCTTTCACTGGAGTTCTTTCATCTCCGAGGCTCTCTTAAATATTGACTAATTAAATAAAAATGGAGGAAGTCTTGCTAAATAGCTTGTCTTTGAGGACCAGTGCAATGGACTTGGAATACGCAGTGATTTGCTGTATCTCTGAAACTGAAGCAACTAGAAATCTTTTATTATTGGCTATAATAGCAAGTGGCATCTCTTATTATGTTTGGCAGCTGACATTTCAAATTGCATTTTAGTTGGTTGTTATACATGAAATTGTAGGATATGTGTAGACTAAAAATGAGAATTTGCAGCCCAGGGACGACATGAAATATCTGACATCTAGGGGTTGCCATGACAACTCATCAGGCTGTTGCTTTGTAATCTTCTGGATTAGGCTGTGGCCCAGGGTCACTGGATTGGAATTGGAGAGGGGTTTGGTAACAGGATGTAAATGTTGTACCTTTACTCAGTGGCATTTGAATTTGCAGGTTGGTCATGTTGCTAAGGTCAAGTAGAAATGACATTGAGAGAATATTTAAATTCTCGCAGAACCTAGACAAGGTCACATTTGTCAGCGAAAATACTCAGATGGAGTGGTCCGAGACAGAAAGACAGGATTTCCTGTCCTTGGTCAATGGATAGAAAGCATGCACATATCTATTAATATATGTGCATCCCTGAATAGTTAAATGTAATGAAAATTTGGGAAATTAAACCCTTTTTATAATTGTTTTATGTTATGAAATTGGAACCGAACATCCCTAAGAAAACAATTTGGCCACTAACAAACCACAGCTGCTTTCTGGTGCTCTCAATCCTCCATCTCAGCCGGAAATGGCCTGTGGGGTGTGGAATTTGGACCAGGGAAGGGAATGGCAGAATGAGAAAGGAAGCAGTTGGGAAACTGACTACCACATTCCTCACCCCTCACCATGACCTTGACCACAAGGCCAGGGTCTTCCACATGACAGTGCTCCTCTCAGGCGTGCTTCTCACCAGGGATGATCAATGGAAACGACCTGGAAGCTAAGGAGTTCTGTTCCTAAGTGTGATCCCAGTTCTGCCACTCAATGTGTGATCTTGAGCAAAACACATTTCAACTCTGGGTTCCCCTAGGAAATGAGGGGGCTGAGTTTCCTCTGGCTGTCAAGTTCAGCTGTTTATCATCATGTGGGGGCAGAGCCGGGTCTCCACAGGGCTCTTCTTTGCCATGAAGCCCACATTTCCATCATTTCTTTGCAGGAGAATGACCCTTCAGGGTTAGTGAGACCTCTTATTAATTAGAGGAGAGAGAAAGCATTCCTTCCCATAACCTTCATTTTTAAGGTTTTATCATCATCGTGGTTGTCTGAAGCAAAGGCTGCCATGCAGTGAGGCAAGGATGAAATACCGGACAGAAGACAGCCAGTTGCAATAAGTTATCCTGCTGCTGCTACCCTCAGTGTCAGTTCAGTTTAGAGAGAGAGAGTGCCAGGGTCTCACTCTGTTGCCCAGGCTGGAGTGCAGTGGTACCATCATGGCTCATTGCAGCCTCCAACTCCTGGGCTCAAGTGATCCTCCTGCCTCAGCCTCCCAAAGAATAGCTGGGACTACAGGTGCACGCCCCCACCCCTGGCTAATGTCAATGTATATTTACTGAGCACTTTCTATGTGGAGACAGCGCCAAGCCCTTTATATACATCATGCTGTTGAGTTTTTACAATAAACACACATGTTTATATGAAATTGAGCATTTGCTATGTCCCAGGTGTTATGCTAGTCAGTTAAGCTTCACCTTAAAGGAGACATTATCAATGATCACCATTTTTACAAATAAGGAAACCAAGCCTTGCTAGTAGCTAATGGAGCAGGAATTTGAACCCACTTAGTGTGGCCACAGAGACCTTTCTCGTAACTTCTCTGCCTATGGTCCTCTGCACTTGTATGACATACCCATCACCCGGGGAATTTTTGAAATGCAGGGATCATGGGGTCCCTCGTCAGACCAGTCAGAATCTCTGGGGTTGCAGCCTGGGCTGGGAACCAGTGGCTCAGATGGAGCACGAGAGTCAATGTTTGGATAGTTGCTTGTTGTCTCAAAGTCAGCAGATGACTGCTCTCAAGCTGAATGCCTTGACAACCACAATGGGTAACACTCCAGTTATCATTGTTGTTGTTATCAGGGCTTATACCTACCATCATATCTAGTTTCTTTCTCCTAGTCTAAATCCTAAAGCCATAGGTTCATTTAGAGCCTTTAAAAGACCGTGTAATATGCCAGTTATGAGAATCAGAGCACAGGCTTCTTGTTGCAACCAAAGTAGTGATTTCCCACTTAACAGTGTCAAAGCTAACTTTTGCTTGTAACCATCACCAAGTTTACTTTAAGTTACTGTGCTCTTTCCTCATTGAGTTAAACCTTCCGATGGTAGAGTCTGGGACAGTGGTTCCAAAACTTTGATGCACATTGGACTCAACCAGGGATCTTTGAAATTTGTAGATGGCTGGCTTCCACCCTAGACATTCTGATTTGAGTAGTATGGGATGTGACCTGGGCAGCAGGATTTTATAAAGCTCTCTAGGTGATTCTGGTGAGCAGCGGAGTTTGAACCAGTGGTTTAAGAACTTGATCTGTATGTCTGCAGATGTGTTGACTTGAGAAGGCTGTGGAATTGCATCTATGGATAGAACTCACTTTTTAACTCTCTCTCTCTGACAGTATCTCTCCACCATCTCTCTTGCATCTCAGCTGGCGTGATTAATTTGCATTTACTTCTGCTCATTTCACTACCTGCCTTGGAATTGTACCTCACTGTCAAATGACACCTTCTCCCCAAAGGTTGTTCTTGTGCTTAGGTTCTTGCAGTGACATTGGTAACATGTCTGTAAGATACCTTTATAAGGTTCTCAGCCTCATTTGACTCTCTTATTTTCACTGTGTAGAGCATTTCTTTTTAAGTTGTTTTACCTTAGAACATTTTTGTGGTTTTAATACATGTTGCTTTATTTCCTCCAAGAGCAAAATAAGCACTTCTTCCACATAATACTTTATGATAATAATTCACTTAGGGTTCTTTTCCCCAAATGATTGACCATCAGATTTGCTCTTGGGAAACAATAGTCGACATGCATGTAGTGCTTAACAGCGAATAGCACGGTATGGATAGATAGCGATATGTGGGAAAGTTGTAGATCACATAGAAGAATTGACTCTATCACCAGGGTTTTAGTAAAGTCACGTTAACATAATCAACTGGAGGCCAGGCGCGGTGGCTCAACCCTGTAATCCCTGAAATTTGGGAGGCCAGGGTTAGAGGATTGCCTGAGCCCCGGGGTTTGGGACCCACCTGGGCGACTTGGTGAGACCTCGTCTCTACAATAAATCAAAAAATTAGCCGAGTGTGGTAGCACACACCTGTAGTTCTAGCTACTTGGAGGTCTGAGGTGGAAGGATCGCCTGAGCCCAGCGAGTCGATATTGGGGTGGCCATGACATGCCACTACACTCCATCCTGGGCAATGGAGTGAGGCTCCAACTCAAAAAATAATAATAATAACTGGAAAATACAGTTGGATTATAAAAGTATATTAAAGCAGAAGTATAAATTTGTTGGCAAGTTTGCAAATGTACTTGACTCATCTCGAAATTCTTTTTTGGAGTAGGTAGGTCTTGACCTGATATTTTTAATGGAGAGAGATGCTGTATAATAGGTAAGAAGAGACAGATAATTTGCAAGTGGGACAATTCTTGGGCCACTGGGCCAGCTGGCTAGGCTGATATGAAAACTATAAATTGGGTATAGCAAATAATGAGGAAGAATTGCTGAGGTGGATGGAGCTAGCTGTTTTATGAGATTTAATAGCAAGGAAACTTTGGAAGAACTGAAAAAAAGAGAGAAGAAAGACAAAGTAGGAGTTTCTGTTTTCCACTGTGTGGTTGTTGAAATCCAGTTGGCCCATAATTGTCGGTATTTTGGATCACCAGACAAGGCTGGTAGTATGGGTTGGTTATTATGCTTTTTCTTGAGGGTGATGCTTTTGAAATTAACTCTGCTCCCTTAGGTTTAAACATTTCTCATTCTGTTGGCCTGTCTACATCTTGCTGCTGCAATCCCCAAGGGAAAAAGGGGGGCTAGGATGCCTCTCTTTTGAAATGCAAGGGTCAGAGCAGGCAGGGGGCTGTCACTGTTGTTTCTCTTTGTTCAGGAATTAGAACATGTGAGCGAGTGGTTCCACCCCTCATTTTGTGAGCTGTTTTCCTCCGATATTTCCTAATTTTTCCCATGACGTTTCAGCCTGTTTCTTCACAAGATTGTAAGGCCTGAAAGACCCCATTGTTTGACAGGAGTGCGAGTCTATGCACATTTGCTGATCTGGCTGCCCGGGGGTCTGAGTGTGGGTGGTACATGGCCCAGGGATCATACAGCCCAGAGAATGTGGGAAGCAGTCTTCTGGTGGTCATGGACACTTTCTGTTTATCCAGAGTTCATGGAATGTCTTTTTCTAGACAGAAGGTACTCTTTTTAAATGTTATAAACTGCACTCTCGTTGACAGAAATAGGGGCATTCTGTTAGGCTAAGCAAAGTTTCTTAATGGCAAATCAAATGGATGAAGGCATTATCCAAACGTCACTCCATCTTCAGATAGAGGCAGACTTTTGTTCTTGTAGTACACACACACTCCTTGATGGCCTGTCCATGATTTATGTGAGTCCTGGAGTAGCAGCCCTGCATGATCTGCATGGCAAATCCCAGCCAGAGTGTCCTTACTAAGGGAACAAAATATTAATTATAGTAGGAGAAAAAAATGCAATAACAGGAGTAATCCTAGCTAAAGCTAAGTAGATTTTTTGAGTAAAGGAAATTAGGGTTTAATGCTAATGGGGTTTTCTTTAAATGACGTTAATATATTATCGTTATATTAACTTCTAAGGAATTGGCCTCTATATTTGATGAACAGTAATAGACCAGTGAAAAACATTGCATTTACATAGACCAGTGTCCAAAGTGGAATTTAGAAGTTAAGGAGTCTCCTCTTGAGATGAGTCATATATTGCTTCCACTCACCTCAACAACCAGCATGAATGTTTTGAAATATGTATAAGTCAGGCCATGTGGTTACTCTGCCTGTAATCCTTCAGTAGCTCCCCACATCTCTTGGAGTCAAAGCTTCTCTGTGACCTTAAAACATCCTGCTCTGGTCATCTTTCTCACCTTCACCACTCCGCCTGGCGCTCACCTCCAGGCACCTGGTTTCAGCCCTGTCTCTATAGAGCATTCTAGACATGCTTCTATTTTAGGGCTTTTACTCTAGGGCAGGATTCTCAAGTTCTACGACACCTCCAGTCACCTGGAGGACTTGTTAACATAGACTGCTGGGCGCCACCCAGTGTATCTGAGCTGGCGATGAGTTTCTAGGTAGTGCTGATGGTCCTGGACCCCAGCTGGAGAACTACTGTTTGAACCGATGGCCACTTGGTTTACCTCTCACTTCCTTGATCCCTGACCCACTTTCACTTTCTCAGCAACCATTCTGTTTAAGATTGCGCATTTCCAAAGCTTCTGACTCCACTCAATTTTTTTTCATTGTACTTATCACCTTATAACCAAAATAACTGATTACGTTTCTCATTTGTGTTAATTGTCTGTCTTTACTTTTCACAAAGGTCGGGAATTTTGTCCGGGTTTTTTTTGTTTGTTTGTTTGTTTTTCCTTTTTCATGCATGTATCTCAATCTCTAAAACATGACACACGGTAGGTGCTCAATAAATTGTTGAATGAGTTAATGGATGAACACTGAGAAATGAATAATGTATCTCAAATTTTGGTACCAGCCTTTTAAATCCTAACTCACTAGAGAATCTTAAAACACTTTCTGCAGTTTTGTTTCTCAGCTTCACTGCTTTTAGGATAATGAGGAATGGTTTCTGCCCTAGGCTAAAGTTTGGAAATGACTTGATGATCCTTAAATAGCAGGTGCACCAAATTGTTGCTCTTACATTTACATTTTAACCTCAGAGTCCCTAAGCCAGTGATCTTTAAACTCTGGTCTGCAGAAATTCCCTGGAGATACTTCAGAGGCTCTGCAAACATTTAATTTGCATTTCAGTTTAATATATTTTAAGCTATTTTTATAGCTATAATTTAAAAAATGTACACGAATGTATTACATACCAAATTTTAACACATTGGGACCACCAGGGCATTGAACTGAACATTTAAGTTAAACTTGACTAGTGTTTTTTTGCTATTTTGGCTTACATATTTGAATTTCTTACAAATGAATCATTGATCAGGACGTTCTGTTCCAGTGTTCTTCATATTCCAGCCCGATCATAAATTGAACAAGCAAATTCCTCCTGTCACACACATTCAGTGCATTTGAGTACATGCCAAGCAGGGGGGATTCAGAGTCTCTGAGCTTCTGTGGGATGTGGGCTTCTGTGTAGATCAATGACCAGTTGTACAACAAGTGAACACAACACACATCATATCACTTAGTGACATACACCTGTTAGAGGGTCATGAATACCCACTCTACATTTTAGATATCTGACTGGCTTTTAAGGCAATCAATTAGTTGTCAGATTAGCATGAGTGATTAAAATTTGAGATGAAAAAATCTGCATTTTCTCAAGCTTTTGGATTAAGGCATATCATGAGACTATCAAGTGCTAAAGGACTGTTAGAATTTCGAATGTAACTATACCTTGTTGTTGGTTTCAGGTGCAGAAGTGTCTCACTGAGAGCTCCCTCAGCAAAGGATATGGAGTATTCATGTCAATTTGGTTTTGAAGTTTCCAATAGTAAGCAGTAAGAGTAACAGATAGCAGGAAATTTATCTGAAAATGTGTCTGAGTTTCAAGAGTAGGGATTCAGATCGCAAGTGATATCTGTAGTTATCAGTATCAGGATTTTCTTTTCTTTTTTGTTTTTTTGAGTTGGAGTCTCACTCTGTCACCCAGGCTGGAGTGCAGTGGCACGCTCACGGCACCCCAGCGCTGACTTGCTGGACTCCAGCGATCCTTCCACCTCAGCCTTCCAAGTAGCCAGAACTACAGGAATGCACTACCACACCCGGCTAACTTTTTGATTTATTGTAGAGACAAGGTCTCGCAAGTTGCTCAGGCGGGTCTTGAACCCGTGGACTCAGGCGATCCACTCGCCTCGGCCTCCCAAAGTGCTGGGATTACAGGCTGAGCCACTGAGTCCAGCCCAGAATTTTCTTAATACAGTGCAACCAAATACAAACTCAGAAGTAAATTGTACGCTGAGTCACTTTGAAATGTCAGTCGATACAGGTCTTCCTATCTGAAAACTTCACTCCTACTATCTCAAAAGTGCCATTGAATATATTATGTGAAATAGTTCTTAGTTATGCCTTATGTGACATCATGTAGACCTCCTCGCTTATCTTTCTACTAGTGCCCTTAACACTTTGTTGCAATTCGTTGTTTTGTTTCTCATGCTGTAGGAGAACCCCTTGAAAGTAACAGTTGCGTCCCATTCAGCTTTGCCTGCCCAAGGCCTGGTATTGCCTGACAAAGGGTTTGTTCTCAGCACGTGCTTATTAAATGGAATTGCCTTCCACCGCAGAAGGAAGCTAGCTTAGAGAAACAATGAAACTTCATATTAAATACACAGCCAGTGACTTTCCACTCCAAGCACACATTTTAGCATCAGAAACTTGTGATTCCTTCTCCATCATCCCCTGTGTACAATCCTTTTAAGTTTTCTGAATTCTTTCCAGAAGTATCTTTTGACTGACCCTTCCATGCCATCCTCCTTGCCACTGCCCTGCTCTGAGCCTTGTCGTTTTCTTGGCCCTTGCATGGACTGTGGGAGTCGCCTCCAGGACCCCACCCAGGCCCGGTGTTTCCTCTGCTTCTCCACGTGGTCGCCATTGTCTCCTGATGAAACAACTCTGAGCACGTCCTTGGGGCTACACTGTCTGCACAAAGAGGTCTAAGACTGTGCTGGCCTATACAGCAACCACCAGCCACAGGAGGCTGCTGAGCTCTTAAAATTGGGTTGTGCTGTAAGTATAAAATCCACAACCCTATTTCAGACTTAGAGTGGAAAAAACACATCAAATGGCTCCTAGGTAATCTTTGTGCTGATAATGTTCAGATGATTATATTTTAGATGTATTGGGTTAAATAACACATTAAAATAAACTTCCCATTTCTTTTCACTTTTTTAAGGTGGTTACCAGAACATTTTAAAGCATGTGCTTGGTTTTCCTTGTATTTCTGTTGGCTGCCCCAGTCTAAGCTAGATCGCGACATGTAGAGTTTCTTAAAACCTGGGGCGGCCACTGCACTCCAGTCTGGGCGACAGAGTGAGACTCCAACTCAAAAAAAACCAAAAAAAACCCAAAAAAACCTGGCCCTAGTTTCCTCTTTGGCCTTCTCTCTTTCCCTGTCCCCCTGAGAACGTCTCATAACCCCCAGGCTCACCAGCTCTGTTTATACATGTGGGGTTTTTGTTGTTTTTTTTTTTTTGAGTTGGAGTCTCACTCTGTCGCCCAGACTGGAGTGCAGCGGCCGCTCCCGGCCACCACAGCCTCGACCTGCCAGGCTCTGGCGATCCTTCCGCCTCAGCCTCCCGAGTAGCCGGAATGACAGGCATGCGCTACCACGCCCGGCTGATTTTTTGATTTATTGTAGAGATGAGGTCTTGCTGCCCAGGCGGGTCTCCAACCCGTGGGCTCAGGCAATCATGTGGGAGTTTTTTTCCCCCTAATATATTCTTTCTTTTTCCTGAAGTGTCCTTTAGTTAGCTGTCAAATCCTGCTCAGACTTTTAGAACCTGACTTAATTATCCCATCGCTGCCGGCATGGTGGCTCATGCCTGTCATCCCAGCCCTTTGGGAAGCCAAGCCAAGCAGATTGCTTGAGCCCAGGAGTTCAAGACCAGCCTAGACAACGGAGCAAGACTCCATCTCTACAGTGAATCAAAAAACTAGCTGGGCCTGTTGACCAGTTCCTATAGTCCCAGCTGCTCGGGATGCTGAGGTGGAAGGATCGCCGGAGCCCAGGAGGTCGAGGCTGCAGTGAGCCATGATGGTTATTATGATCATCCCTATTGCACTCAAGCCTGGGCAGCAGAGTGAGACCCTGACTCAAAAAAAAAAAAAAATTGTCCCATGCTGGTGAAGTTGTACCCCATATCCTCGAGCAGAATTAGCGCCATCTCCCCACGTGGCATCACTCAGAACATCCATTATTGTGCTTGTCTTGCTGTTCTGCCTTTAGGTGTCTTTTTTTTTTTTTTTGAGTTGAAGTCTCACTCTGTCGCCCAGACTGGAATGCAGTGGCCACTCCCGGCCACCACAGCCTCGCCCTGTTGGGCTCCAGCCATCCTTCCGCCTCCGCCTTCCAAGTAGCCAGAACTACAGGCACACACTACCACGCCTGGCTAGTTTTTGATTTATTGTAGAGATGAGGTCTCGCTGCCCAGGCGGGTCTTGAACCCGCAGGCTCAGGCAATCCACTCACCTCAGCCTCCCAAAGGTGTGGGATTACAGGCTGAGCCACCAAGCCCAGCTTTAGGTGTCTTCTTAACTAGACCCCTCAAGGGAAGAGGCTGCAACCTTTCGTCTGATGAGCCTGAAGACAGTACCTAGTGTGTGGCAGACGTTAATGGACGTTTAGTAAATCAATTTACACGTGAATTCCGTGCTACTACACACGCTACTATTTTTCTATGCACCGGATCTTGATCATCTTCCTCACTGGTCATGGAAAAAAAAGTAGATGCCGGGTGACAGGACTGGACCCCATAGCCCCAATTCTCATCCATAGCCCACATTTCAGATATCATGTTCAATAAAATGGCCTCTTAGTTCTCACTTGGTGACTTATGATTTAAAAATTACAAATTTGAATTCATAAAATTCATGGATATTGTCCTGCCTGGAAGTATAAAATGACGGTATAAATCACTGCTTTTTACCTCTTTTGCTTATAGGGGTTTTATATAAGATCTTGTTTGATTGAAGATGTCACTTCTAAACAAGCTCAAAAGCCCACTGTTCTAGCCCTAAATTTCATTTGCATTTCCAGACTAAAGGCTCATTTTGGCTTTGATGAGGTGGTTTCTGCTATCACGCTAGCTCACATAGGACAAGACTTCTCAACTCCTGCTGCATGAAACTGGGAAGCTTTTCAAAAATACGCCCAGGCCTATACCTAGTGATCCCCCTATAATTGGGCTGGGAAAAGGGTAGCCCAGGTACCAGTATTTATGAAAAGCACAAATAACTGTAAAAAAAGAAAAAAGATTCTGCGGGACTTAAAAAACCAAGTAGTTAACTATGGAAATGTTGAAGTTTTGAATTGCTGATTTTTAAAAAATTAATTATATTGTGCCATTGTCTTTCTTGGGAGTAAGGCTACTGCAGTCTTAAGTTTGTTGTATGATTTGGAGGCCAAAAACAGCGTTTAGTAGAATCCCTCATCTATGGACAATGTCCTAAGGCTTCTGAAATTTTTTTTTAAAAATCTCTTATCTGTCATTCTCTGAAACCTACGTGCAGCAGAATTTTAATGTCCCTTATTGGTAGGAATAACTAACACAACACCTATTTCAGATCATGGAAATGAGGACTGACAAGGACAGTAGGTTTAAGAAGTTTGCACAAGTAGTGGCCTCCCTGGCACCCTTGTTAGCTTGAATAAACACTACTCCTCTGACAGATCCTCTGTAGCTCCACCACGCTGATAAAATCTGACATTCTGGTTAATCACTTTTTAATGATATTCTTCCTTTTGTTCTTGGTATGTGAGAAATCAGCCCCTTTTAAAAATAGGGTGTGGGAAAAAAATTAACTTTAATTTCTTAATTTGGTAAAATGGGCCGCTATAATTTCTATATATTAAGTATCTCCTCATATATTTTTTAAAGATTATAAAGTACCCTAAGTCCTATAGAGGAAAAACTCTGGGACAAATTATTCGAAAACATTGCGAGAAAATCCCGTACATTCCGATAGCAGGTTCCATTTCATTGCTGCATACTATTAAAAATGCAAATATCCATAAACATCAGTTTTGCAGGTTATCAATTTGTTGGAAATGGCTGCATGCTGTTCTTCTTCCAAAGTGTCATCCCTTTCATCTGGGTTCTTTAGGGGAGGAAGGCTCAGAAACATTCCCACTTGGGGTTGAATCCGTTAGGGCAGGAAAAGGAATCGAACCCTATATTGAACTTGGTTATTTGCAGCGGAGGCATGTCATCCTGTGTGAGACTGACGTCAGGCAGATTGAATGCAGAGGCAAACAGAGAGTGTGTGTGTGTGTGTGTGTGTGTGTGTGTGTGTGTGTTTAAAGCCCCACTCCCAGAATATGAAGTGAGTTTGAAGGGCACCACAGCAGCCCTTGGATCTGTCAAGAATGTACCTATTTTTAACATGCTGGATCAAGTGTCAGCACTCCATAGGAGATGAGGAAGGGGGCAGAGCCCGACTTGCAGAGATTCCGTGGATGGTAAATGGCCCTCTGGCGTGTTTACAATACAGCTGTGCATTCTTAATGGCTCTGCCGCTGCCATGTCAGGTAAAGTTTTCTTTGCACGTGATGAATGGCAGAGGAATCTTTCGCGGAGGGAATCCAAGGAGCTGGGAGGAAGAAAAGGGCAGGGAAGAGCGGAAAAGAGCGAGAAAGAAGCCCGCAGCTCCAGAGGGACATAGCCTGTGCTTTGCAGTTGCTTGTGTGGATAGAAACCAGATGGTGAGCTGGAACACCCGCTTGGCTATCCGAGGAGCCAAACATATGGTTAATGGTCGGGAGAAATAGCTTTCAGAGCCAGGGCTTTGCTGACTGCTTCATATTACAGATTGTTACAGTGTGTCATTACATTGCCAACCTAAGTGCTTAATACCCACTGCGGGCGCTGGGCATACACTTACAAGAAGGACTTTTAGCTCTTTGCTGGCTCTGGATGGAGAAGTGACATCATAGAGAGGCTGAAAATGTCTAGTGCCGGAGGTAGGGAGAAGGGTAATTGTGTAGTGGAAACAACATTTCTTTTCTTTGCTTGTTAACAAGCGAAGCTGTCTCTCCTTCAGTCTTTACTCCACTGAACTGTACTGTTCTCTGAGAACCTTTCGTACACTAGGCTGGTTCTCTCCCCTTCTCTGTTTCTGTCACTCTCTCTTTCTCTGTCTTCTCTTCCTACACACACACACACGGAAGTTCTAAAGCCAACATCCACAGCCCAGGTCATGTCCCCCGACTCTTGTGGACTGGACACCCCCGTTCACCTGGAAGCCCCATCACGGCACTCAGAGGCCCTGCATTTGAAGTTTCTGTTTGGGAAGCTTTGGGCAACAGCAGGCCTGTGTTATCTAAGGAACTGCTGAGCCCATTCATCTGCTTTTCACGGCCCGCTTCCTTTTATTTTTAGCCAAATCCGTCAGGCCTGACAGGCGGGTAATTCGAGCCAGAGAAAGGGCAGAGCTCCAGGTTCTTTCCACAAAGCAATTCTTCTCCTCCCTCCTGGGAGGGCTCCAGACTTGGCCTGCTTCAGGCAGATGGATTTGTTGAGTCATGTGAGATCATTTACACAAAAACACAGTGAGGCAGTGGAAATTAAAAAAAAAAGAAGAAGAAGAAGAAGAAAAGAAAAGAAGGAGGGTGGGGGAAGAGGAAGGAGGAGGGGCACGGGGGAGGCCGGGCTGCCCCGCTACTGGGAAGCACAGGAATTCTGCAGCAGGCAGCTAGACTGCGGAATGCCTAGAGTCATTTGTGTATAAGGTAATGTCTAGTTTACAGAGCGGGGCGGGCCAGGCCAGCAAGGCGCCTCCAGCAGTTCGCCTCTGTGTCAAGGAGGAAGGGGGGGTGGGGCCACTGGAAAAAAAATTTTGAGAGCAACACCCACCCCACAAAGACCACACTGTTGACAGCGTTGGGTTCCAGTAGCAGTAAACTACCAATGGGCTGGTTTCTAGAAAATGAGTTTGCTCTGTGATGTAATACAAGTTTGCTTTGTCCTGACGCCAGCATGACACTGAGGCAGCAGGGGAGGGAGAAGAGGAAAATTGGAACTGGGCTCTCGGTTAATGGATTCCAGAGCTCATTTAGCAGGACTTGAGTGGAGGGACGGAAGGGGGGATATTGGGGACACTTGCTGCGAGGTCTGCCGTAATTGCGGTAGGTAAAATAAAGTCATGACTATCGTTTCCTTGCTCAAGAAGAATTGAGCCATGACTTTGAAATGCCAAGGAAGGTATCATTTTTCCCTACCGCAGTATTTATTTTCCTTTGGCTTCTGGGGAGAGGGGGCAGAAAGCCCCACTGTTACATCACGGCAAACAGTATTAACGTGAGTGAATTAGTTTTGTTTATTGCTTATGCCACAAACCCTGAAAACACTCCATTAAAAAAATCATCTCCTGCTCATTCATGAAATTCTTCTTTTTCTTCTTCAAATTGGCTTCCACGCATTAGCTGTGCTTGGATGAGGATTTTTATTTTCTTTTTTCTTTTTTGCTGGAGTAAAAGAGTTCGAGGAAGAGTAATGAATGGGTTATCTAAATGTACATTTTTACACCAGATGTAATGAAAAGATGCCATGTGCAAGAGAAGGGAATATTTGGAGATAGGAACTGAAAATCAGAAATCAGAGCATGCACCATGACTATTTTCATTTATGATGCATTTCTGCAATTATTTAGAACCCTATTGTACAGCTATTTTTTTTTAGCCATCCTAGAATGTAGGTCAACATCATCATGGTTCCGTATACTTTGTTGGTATTTTAAAAGTGGAGACATTTTGCCTTTCTTCCCCCAGACCTACATAAACTTCGGTTACATGGGCAGTTTTAGTACTCATGGAACGTAGCTCCTAAAACCCTTCTGTTAATAGTCACCGCTGAATTTTGACAGTAGGCACTCGGATCACACCCCGACCTGTTATAAACACGGCAGCACTCCTGATGTTGCCGATCACGCTGTCTGACATTGAAGCTATTCCGCTTTTTCCCAGGCAGCTCTGATGATCTCACTCTGCATAGTTAAAGGACAGCTTTTATTTATTTTTTTATTTGTTTTTGGCTTGAGGAGAGAACTGGTAATTTTGTGTGGTTGTTTTACACTTTGGGGATCTCGGCCTGCATGATCTCACCGTGACTGTAATGTGATGATGGGTTGGCGTGACTTAAACCTCCCCATGTCCTTGAGTGTTCCCGCCACGTCTCGGTCTCGATGCTGTTGGCATTTCGGGCCAGATGACTGTTTGATAGGGCGGCTGTCCTGTCCATCCTGTGCACAATAGGATCTTTAGTTGTGTTACTGGCCTCTACCCACCTGATGCCGGTAGCACTCTCCCCGTCGTGACAACCAAAAATGTCCCCATGTCTTGCTAAGTATCCCCTGCGAGGCAAAATCACCCCGGCTCAGAACCATTCCTCTGCGTTCTCCTTCTGGTCTACCTCCTGAGATGGCTGCGCAGAAGGAAAGGGTATAAAACCATGTTTTGCCTCTTGGCATTTTAAGTGGGAATCCCAAGTGAGGTCAAGTTTTTCCGAGAGTACTTTGAGTTTTGCTATGCAGAACCATTTCTCTCTTGGAATTCTGACCTGAGCAGGTGGAACCTCTCAAAGCGGCCTTCTGGTGACAGTGACTGTTGCCAGCACTGTTGAAAAGGAAGTGGCCCCACTGCCTGAGCCTAGGGATGTTGACATTAGCAGAAAGGGAACTTGTCACCAGGGACCCGAACAGAGAGCCCAGGCCCCAGGCTCACCGCCTTTCTGTTCAGCCCAGGAGGGAAAGGCTGCGGCCACAGTTCTTTCTTGGGAGCCCAGCCGACTTCCTCCCTGTCCCAGTGGCTGTGGTCTCCGAAGCTGTGGTCTTCCTCTCGTTAGCGAGGAATGCAGTGCTCGCCACAGGCTGGGGCAGGCATAAATTTCCTCTGTTTGTTTTGTGAGGACTAGTGTCGACTGCTGTAATGAGATCAGAGGAGACCCCGGGGTCGGCTGCTGGAGCCGTTTTCTGTGGCTGTTCTCTTGGCTGCGTGCTGCTGGAGGCGGCCGAGGCTCCCTGGAGGCTGTGGTTGTGATGTGGTGGGGTGGTCGTGCCCCTGTCGCATTCCTCGCCGCCTTTGCTTGTCTCGTGCCACCAAAACATCAGCGCTGCAGTCATCCAGTCCTAAATCATGGAAAGGTGAATGCAAGGCGGAATCCTTCCCACAGAACTGAGGACAGACTTGGTCGCCTGCAGAAAGTGCAGCCTTGGGCAGGAAGGTGACCTCTGCTTCCTTGGGATAACCACCCGGAGTGCTTGCTTGCTGTGGGCTGGAGGGAGGTTCTCAAGGCCTGGGCTACCCGGAAGCTCTTTCTCACCCAACGTCACTCTGTTAGGGGGAAGAGTTAGGGAATGAGTCACAACGATTAGCTTATGCTAAGAACATATTTCTGGCTCTCGCCTAAATGACAGCTAAGTGACTACATATGGGACCTAAATATGGCAGAATTGAGTTTAGGGAACCCAATACTGGACCTTCCTGTCAGCATAGTACACTGAGCCAATGCAGCCTGGCCCACTTCCGACCACCCAATCCACAAAATCCTACGGTATATTGGATCACAGAAAATATTTTCAAGTATAGATGAGCTTTAAAGCAGGAAAAGGAAATTCCCAAGTACCAGAAGCCATTGATGCTACTGGCCTGTGAGTGTTTCAGGGTCTAGGATCCAGGGGCTGTGGTGTTTAGACTCACACAGGAACTGCTTGTGAAAAGGGGACAAGAAGAATTTCCCCCAGAGTCTGTCTGGGGCTTTGAATATGTATGTTTGAAGTACGGGGCAAGAGGACGGAAATCCAGGGTTATGCTGTTTGAATAGCTGTGGGGTCCATAGCTACCCTCCCTGCATGGTGGGGGAGCTTCTACTATTTTGAAATAGAAACTGGTTCAAGAGTATTGAAAGCCCTCAGACCGTGCTGAAAGCAAACCTAGATCTCAGGCGAGGTTTAACCCCTCAGGATGCTGTACTCCCTCCAAAAGAACAAGCCACACTAAAGAGAAGCTGGTAATAAAAAGTACCGAATCTAAGCCCCAGGAAAACAGAGGTTAACAGTGAATCTCTGAATGTGCTTTCCACCAGAGTCCATCCTGCCAACTAGAGCTTTCTACTGGGGATTAATGAAGGTTTCTTCCCAGAGGGGCAAGGCATGCAATTCAACCCACCCTTGCTTACTAAGCAGACGAACTGCAGTTATAAGCACCGGCCCCCATTAAGGTGACCATCCTCATTACAGCCTGTCCCAAGGTCTTTTTGAGAATATTTACATTCCTTCGTTGGAAACCTTTTAGGCTTCCTTAAAAAGATACCTTCCTAGTGATTTTCCTTGTCCTTGTTCCGGTGGCTGTCTTTTGAGTTCCGGTTTCCCACCAAATCATAGGAAATGTGTTTGCCTGAATTGTACAGCAAACCCCAAGGGAGAGGGGAGCTGAATTTGTCTGGAAGGCTGTGTCATTCTTTCAGCATAAAACCAAAGAAACTTGGGTAAGTCAGGCACGGTTAGTAAACCTTTGTCCTAGATGAATAGAATTCAGCCTTCTCAATCCAAAGTGGACGAATGGATGAGGAGTTACTTTCAACCATGTACTCTCCATGCAGTGATGTGCACTGTTGGCAAACATGAATTGAGGACGCTAAAATTAAAGCATGATTCCTTAGGTATTAATAGGGTAAGGGAATCTCGTGTGTTTAATATTTTTTTCTTGTGAGGTATGCAAAAAGGACATTGCCAGTACTGGCCAAATAATTCCCTGCTGACCTTAAAGCAATGCCATGCTTCTTGAGAAAAAACTCTTCAGGATTTTATTCTTAATTTGGACTTATTGTAAAAAATTAATCTCAAAATACTCTAGCCAAGTGAGAAACAGATACAGATATTGACATGAAAGCTTCAGAAGAGTATAGAAAGAAAGGAAATAGGCTCAGCTGGCATTACATTTAAGCAAGATCTTCCAAAACATTGTTATTAAATTTGGCATATATTGGGTGCCTACTGTGTGTAAAGATAGGTGCTGGGTATTTGGGTTCTAGGACAAAACAGACAAGATCTGTTGAAATGTTCAAAATAATCTCAGGAGGCATAAAGAATTTCCCTTAATCTTAGGGATAAAGGTACAGAGAGACTCAGAGAGTCATTTGCCAAAATCACATGCCAAGAGGTAGAGTTGACATTCAGATCGACTTGGCATTAGGTCCCTGCTTCACCCACTCTTCCCCTTGGGCTGTCTGTGCTCAATAAAGCCACAGCAGTATAACCCCAGAGGGGCCAGGCAGCAGGTTGGGAGCTTCCACCCCTGGAGATGTAAAGGAACAAAGAATCCCCTGACTGACATGAAAGTTGTACAGTGAAGATGCAAACTGGCCGACCAAATCCAGTACCCGCAGGATTTCCAAAGTATTAGCATAAGTTCCCAGCATTAATAGAACAAATGATTTTACATAATCTCTCAACTCTCCTTCTTGAATCTCACAAGCTCTTGGGCGCATGGGGCTTGTTCCTGCCTTGCTGGGGCCAGAGTCGAGTGACAGACCCTCCAAACCCTCCCACTCTTCACTGTCTTCTCAGGCCTGACTTTTCCACACATCTCATTCTTACTTGACTTGACCCCTGGTTTAAATAGTCACGCAGGCAAGGGAACTGGGCTGGGCCTTGTAACCTCTTGGGAGCTCTTCCGTACTACGCCTTTATATTGAGATAGTCCTCAATCACTGGGAGACTGAAATTGACCTTTTATAAGGATAGCTCTGAATCTAAACATCTGATATCCTGACTTGTGATTTGACCGTATACAGGAATCCCCTAGTCTGTGTGCCAGAAGTGGTTCTGTGAAAGCAACAGATACTTTGCCACTTGGCACTCTTGGCCCTCTACTGACCTCTGTTCCTCCCCATCTGGCTCTTCGACCATCGTGTGTGTGTGTGTGTGTGTGTGTGTGTGTGTCTAGCTGCATGTCTCTCCTTTAATAATCCTCTTGTGTCCTCTTCTTTATCACAGTTTCCTATTGAACCACAACTCATACGCTAGTTAAAATTCAGAATATTAATGTTCAGATATCCTAACCTATCCTTGGGAAGGAAGGCCATTATGGTGCATGATGGGAAGGTGCTCTCCTCTTTCTGACTTGGGATGTGTGTTTTCCAGGGTATTCTGTGACAGCAGGGAATGGGGGAGGAGAGCAGAACAGCAAACATTGCCCAGTCTCTTGGGGCAGAGCCGTGTTATGGTGTGTTTGCTGCCTCCGGGTAGGGTTGGTGAGGACACCCGAGGTCCTGGAGAACCAGAGCCGGACATCAACCATCACCTTGAGGGTGGAAGACCTGTAAGAAGCTTCTCGGGGAGCTCAGCTCTGTTCCTCCTGCCTTTCTGTAGGGGGAAAGGAATGGGCCAGCCACTTTGGGAGGTGTGTGTACCGTGGGGACAGGCGTCAGGAACCTGTGTGTTCCTTTACCTCCAGATCCCTTTATCCCAGCACCATGCCCCATATTGTAGAAGGGAGGGATTAGACTTTCTGTAATGAAATAGCCTTACACATAGTTCATCTTGGACAAGGATTCCAGTTGAAGGTTGTCAAGACTTACTTCAGAGCCTTGTAAATTACTCCAGCCCTCAAAACACAGTAGAGGAAATTAGGGGTATTTCTCTCACCTGTCCATCTGATGGCCCAAGCTCCTAAATCCTAGATTTTAGAGCATCTCCTCTAGACGCCTAAGCCTGTTCATCTTTTTTTTCTCTGCCCCATCCTGCCCTCCAGAGGGTTCATCTTTTTATGGCTTCACTTATTCTTTCCCCCCAAGCTCTTGGGTTTGGTCTGGTTCCTCATGCTCTAGCAGGATGTAGAGGTGGGAAGGGGAGGGATAAGAGTCCATTCCACAGACTGGCTTAAGGGTGCATTCTTACTATTATTTATTATTGTTATTTTGAGTTGGAGCCTCATGCTGCTGCCCAGCCTGAAGTGCAGTAGTATGATCACAACAATCACAGTTCATGGCAGCCTCAACTTCCTGGGCTCAGGCAAACTATCCACATCATCACAAGTAACTGAGACAACAGGCACGTGACACCATGCTCAGCTAATTTTTATTTTTTTATTTTTTGTCGAGATGAGCTTTTGCTGTGTTGCCCAGGTTGGTCTCAAACTCCTGGGCTCAAGCAGTCTGCTCGCCTCAGCCTCCCAAAGGGCTGGGATTACAGGTATGAGCCGCTGTGCCTGGCCTTCAGGGTGCCTGATAACCAAAAGCTAGTGAGACCTTTAGCCCTGTGAAAAGTGGCCTGCTTGTCCTTATTGGCCTGTCTCCCACAGGAGTGTCTGAGCTACCAGCTCTGAGATATACTACAAAAGGTTTCTAGAATGAATTTTGAAGAATGGGGTGAGAGTTGGAATGAGGAGAAAAGCCCAACTCACCATATTCCGCTCCAAACTTGTAATAACTATTTGCTGCATTTTCAAGGGCCCAGGCACAATGCATACACAAACCAGCCCTTGACACTTTTAAGCTTCTCTTTAGAGGAAGGAGGATAGGATAAAGTTAGCTTCTGCGATTCTCACCATGCCTCTGTACCGCATTAGCAGCGATCCAGGTGAAGCAGGCTTCTCTCCGTGGGAGGTGGCGGTTGATGGTAAATAAATAGTGGTGAAACAGGTAGGCCCGGTCTTAGCTTTTTAGTCCAGCTCCCACTTGCAGACGCCCCAGCCATGAGCGTGTGTAACCTTAGAGAAGCTCTGGGATGTGGAATTGTCACCAGGAGCCAGCATCTGGGTCCCTTCTCTAGCGAGGACCTGGCCGGTGAGGGGCACTTGACCATATTACCAGACTGTCTCTGGGTATCTTTCTTACCTTGTCTTTTTTCTTTGTAACCTTCACCTTTATTTCTCCTCTCTCTTCTTTGTACCCTGTCTCCACCTGCCTGCTCACCCACACCACTTCCATCCATCTGGAGAGATGAATTGCTAAGTAACCTCCTAGAAGTCTAAGATTGACCATAGGCTTTGTTGACCATTGAATCAACTCTGTTAGGATCAGCTGAGTGGAAGTCACACATTGGCTTATGGGATTGACTTTCTCAGGGCCCCCTTTAGAGGCATCTGTACTTTCCTTCTGTTCATCACCAGAGGAATCCAACCTGGTAAAAGATTAGAAAGAAACACCCTTAATTTCACAGTGGTAGCTCAGGTATCTTTTTCTCTAATGCTTTACATTTAAGATGCAGTCTCTTTTTTTAAGCTGTAAATTTCTCTAAGCTTCTTCATAAGATGAATTGGCTGCAAAACAATTTGCTTCTCTCTGTTTCAAAGGAGATGGAAAGGACTTGATAGAACAAGGCCAGTCTTTTTGGTTGCTGTCCAGAAGCGAATTGACCCAGTTTCTAAAACTGTTGTCTCTTCTCTGAGGTGTTTTCTGTTCATGGTGGTCTTTGATGTGTTTGTGAATGTGTGTGTGTGTGTGTGTGTGTGTGTGTGTGTGTGTGTGTGTGTGTGTGTTATTTGGGGGAAGTTGTGTTTATTTTTAATTTGTAGGTTCTGTACATGCTTTAATTCCTAGTATCTTCAAATGAAGTCACTTCTGGCCCAGGGTATACTGCGTATTATGGCATAACTGAGGAGAATTATTTTACCTCACTGTCTCTAGTTTCCTAATTGGAAACACTATCACTCAGATTGGTATCAGAACCAAATGAGAGTATTCGTGTAGAAGCGCACTATATACTTTTGAGCACTATACAGCTGTGTGATGTTCTTAATAATATTTTTAAGAAGCTTTACAACTCTGGCATTAAAAAATTTTCCTCGCTTTAAAAAAAACCCAAAGGCAATCTGCCACAATCATCAACAATGGTTTTAAGCCCCTACGCTTTTAGGAGTCTGTATGATCCAGTGCTCTGTGACTGAGAGCAAAGAAAAAAAAAATCTCTTCATCATATTTACTAAGAACATTTTATGTGACTAATTTTTTTCTCAAGAGGTTTTTAGTCTGGTTCGGTTGTAGAACAACATATGTGACAATGACATATGAAAACTTGGGGCAGGGTACAGGGAGGGATCCCTAATCAGTTTAGGGCAAACTGTGTACCCAGATCTGAAAGGATGGGGACTGTGGCATGACCAAGCCGGGTGGGGCTCCCTGGGGAAGTGGTGTACACGAATCCTTGTCTGTCTGTCATTATCTTCTTGTGTCCAGCTTTCCTGTGTTGATACCAATGTGGACATGTCTATGGAATTGTGACATAAGGCATCTCTGCAAGGCATTTGGACAGGCTTTCTAGTTAAGTGCTAGGCTGCAGTTTTAAAATGGACCTGTACATATATGAAAAAAAGAAACAGCATGGATAGAGTTCTGCTTTAAAACTCAGACATGTATTAGCATCTGCTTCTGGAAATTCAAAGAGTCAAAGTTATCTGCATAATTTTTTCAGTCACTTTAGGATTGATTAGAAGGCACTATTGCGTTTTCTTGACTTTGAAACCATGATCACCCGGGCATCATGTATATGTGTGGAGATGTATAGATATAGTCATGCCACAAAGTCAGAGTTCCAGGGTCTCTCCATGTTGTGCACCATTGTTACAATATGCTATTGCTGTGGCTGAATGTGGTATTTTCTTTGGAATCTGTGTCTCAAATAGCCAGGGAGTGATTTGCAGTTTCCTCCTCCTATCTTCTTCCTCCTCCTGATTTATAAAAGGAATGTAATAATATTATGTTCACAGAATAGTAATGTGTATGGAATAGGAGCTTATCTTTTGAAAATGTAAATTGTGAAATCACTTTCTTAGCAGTGAAAGATGCTAATATGGGGAGTATAGCTTTGGAAATCTCCATGTCCTGGACTCAGCAGACATGTCATTCTCCAATAGACAAAGGCCGATTACTGAGAACTAAAGGGGATTATGGTGGGCTAGTGGGATTATGATTCCTTTTTCTATTGTACATATCTATATTGTTATTATGTTGTAATTTTAAATGATGCATTTTTATTTTTAAAAGCACTGCAGTTCCAGTTAAATCTTCAATTTCATGTTTTATGGGATAGTTCAAACATATAAATCCTTCCTAGATGCAACTTAAATAATGCACAAATCAAGTGATTATAAGGAACCTCACGATGTTTTGTTTTCCTTTCAAATCCACCTGTAAACATTTTTCAAAGAAAAAGACTGCAAATCTACTTAAATGGTTGAAGTGATTTTCTTTATGTTTTTCCTTAATATTTGGCAAATTAAGAATCCTGAAACCTTATACTAATTTTTTTTAACTCTAAAAATGTTATTCAAGTAGATAAAAATCTATGTCAAGATGTAATAGTATTTTGGGGGACTTGAGTTTTTATTCCTGAGGAGGTCAGAGCCCAAACTAGAGACTCTTAAAGTCATTGACCTCTCTGGCTTATTGATCACTAAATTCTTAGTACCCAGCCCTTTGCAAGTGCTCAAAACACAGTTATTAATGAATGAGTGTTCCTGTCACTGTGTATCTCCAGTCACTCTAAGCATATAATATCTAGCTTTTTCTTCCCACTGGCATGCCCATTGCCCAGTGGCATGCCTCAAGACTCTAGATTTTACACTCTAGATCTGCACTATCCAGTATAGTGGCCACTAACTAATGTGGCTATTTAAATTTAAACAAACTTAAGAATTCAGTACTAGCCACACTTCAAGTGCCCAGTGGACACATCTGGCTCACAGCCTCCATATTGGACAGCGTCGATGTGCATCACTGCCATCATGGCAGCAAGTCCCATTGGACACAGGACTGCTCTGTGCCTTCCTGAGCAGCAGCTGATAGATTTATTCTTTGCTTGTGCCCACAGGGCAGCTGTCTGCTTCAGAAAGTGAGGGCTCCACACACAAGGAGAATCTTCAAGAGCTGCCTCGCAGTGTGACATGTCTGATCCCTTGCTCCCATCCCTGCAGCATGAACAAGGTAAGAAGTGCTTTAGGGAATCGACCCTTGTGTTTTCTTTATGGTACTGTGACTTTCTCGAGTATGAAATGTCTTTCCATGGTGTGAGGAGGTTGCTTTTCCTGCCAGGAGTGCTCCAAAGGCTGTAGAGTTGTGTGACCCCTGGTGAGCAGGGAGGTCACACAGGAACGGGGCTGTGTAGTTTTCTAGAGGCATCACTTATATTTTCTAGAGGCCTCTAAGTAGCTGAAATATTGGTTCTTAGCATAACTGCCTTGGCATGAAACTTGGAAGATTAAAGACTCTGGGGCCAGATTGTCTGGGATTAAATATCAGCTCTTCCAGATGCTAGCACCGATGACCCTGGACAAGTGACTTAATTTCTTGGTATCTCAGTTTCCTCATCTGTAAAATGCTGATAATAATGGTACCTACCTCACCGGTTGTTGTAAGGATGACATGAGTTAATACGTGTGCCAGTGCTTACTGTAATGCCTGTCCACATTACAAGCTCTTGATAAATACTTGCTGCTGCTGTTTTGATGTTGGGGACCCCATTGTCCCTTAGATATAATGGCAACGTAGCCTGAGTACATTTGCAACATTTTCATTTATTTCCTGATTACACTGATGAGATTGATGAGCAACGATATTGATTACCAGAGGGATTCTCCGAGGATAAGCGATGAATAAGTCTCAGGTCATGCCTTCAGCAGGTAACGCACTCTTTAGTGTTCTAGTGAGGTATGTACCAGAAGGTCTGGTAGCACAGAAGGAGGAATATCCCTCTGGGGGATCTGGGAAGGACATTGTAGAGGAGGTGACATTTTGAGTCGGATCCTGGATGATGAATTGTGGTTTCCTAGACAGGGAAGGTAGCACAAAGCAGTCCAGATAAAGGAAGCAGCCTGTTTTTAGGCACAAACACATATGAGAAAGTCTGGCATGTTTAGAGAACAAAAAGTTGGGTAGGGCTGGAGCAGGGTTGCTTGGCCTCTACACCTGACATTTGAACCAGGTAACTCTTTGTAGCGAGAGACTGTCTTCTGCATTGTAGGGGTTTTATGACATCCCCTTCCCCTCACTCTAGTTGTGACAGCCAAAACTGTCTCCTGATATTGCCCAGTGTCTCTTGGGAAGACAAAATCACCTCCTGGTTGAAAATTACACTCGTAGACGGTGACAGAACCTTTGAGCCACTGAAGGATTTAAAATAGGAGAGAGGGCTGGGCACGCCATGCCTATAATCCCAGCACTTTGGGAGGTCAAGGCAGGAGGATTACTTGAGCCCAGGAATTTGAAACCAGCCTAAGCAACATGGCATGACCTCATCTCTACAAAAAACTTTTTTTAAATGAGGCAGGCATGTTGGTACACGCCTATAGTCCCAGCTATTCAGGAGGCTGAGGTGGAAGGATCACCTGAGCCCAGGAGGTCAAGGCTGTGGTGAGCTATGACTGTGCCCACTCCAATCTGGGCAAAAGGGTGAGACCCCCGACTCAGAAAAGGGAAGATAACAAAAAGAAGCAGGGGAGTGACATTTCTAGAGGCCTGAAAAACCAGGTGTGTTATTTGATACATTATCTATGGGTTGTGGTAGAGTTGGACAGCACTTTTAGATGATTTGGTCTCAAAAAGGGAGTTTGGGATTTCTAAACTTTAGAAAGCCCATTTAACTGGTTGAGGTCCTTTCACTAAGGACCCTTTTCCTTTTTTCTCATGGCCATTTCTTTGGCCTTCTTGCAGGCAGGAAGGGCCATGGGCTGCTTCAGCGCTTAGAGAATGCTGAAGGCTTCTGTGTGCTTATTCTCTTTGTTTGGATTGAAGTTTTGTGGAAGACTGTGGTTGCGTTACCCTTGCTGAAGAGATCAGCAAAAAACCAAGCAATTGTGTTTGAGAGGCTTTCATTTGAGAAGTAAACTGGTGGAAGACCAGAAGGTAAGCAGGTGTTCTGCTCCAGGGTCATGACTAGAGGGGAAGGGGATTCCTGGTTGCAAGCCTTGCTTCTGTTATTTAAAATTAGGTGTACTGAAAAGCCAAGACAACTCTTAGGAAATCTCTGCTCAGCAAGCAGTTTGCTGTGACAGGTCTGCCCTAAGTTTCTCCAGGGCAACTCAAGACTGATGTCCTGGATTCACTCTTGACACACAGCTGGGAACCAGATGCCTCAGAAATTGCAAGCGTCTCAGTAGGTGTGTCTGTTGTTTGGGAATTCCGTGCTACCTGAGTGGCCCAGTAAGTGCTTCATTGTATATTATTTTAATTGAAAGTAGTGATTAAGCATGACGTGTCACCTTCGTAAGTCAGCATTTTCTTATGGTTTTCTTGGTATAAGACAAAGAATAGGTCACTCCCTTCTCTGCACAAATAAAACTAGAGAATCATTTCTTCAACTAGGAGATGGAGTTTAGAATGTTAGAAATAGTGTTGTAGGTGTGACTGATGTTCTAAGTAGATTTGTTCCTAGAAAGTTGGAAACATCTGAACTGTGCGCTCTCCTCTTTCTCGGACACACACTGTAATATATACTCTTTTTTTTTTCCTTGTAAACCCCAGCCAGCTGATGGGACACCAGTTAAGAAGATGTCAGGATGGAGGGTTGCCCCAGCATTCTGGGGTTCTTGTTGTTTCTGTGGAGCCCCAGGGTGATGCTGATGGCAGTTAGACATTGACAGCTCTCTTTTGGGTCAATCAGAGTGGATTCCTCTAGAAAATATAGGAATGACTCCCTGCCCCCATGGCACACAGGGATAGGAAGTTTGTTTTTTAATTTCAGTAGTTTTAGAGGGTACAAATAGTTTTTGGTTTGAGCCTTAAGTGTACCCACCCCACCCCCATTTGTGCACATTGTACCTAATAGGAGATTAATAGGGCTAACCTAATAGCCAGTGAATTGCAGTCCACCAGGTAGAGCCTTCATGCCTCACATTCTTGAAATTCTATCTGTACCAGGGTCTAAGGAGACACCAGGAAGGTGTAGTTCCATCCCTTGGATAGCTAGCATGTTGGTGCATCAGAGCTGGAAGAAGAGAGACATGGATGAGCCTGGAGACAAGGCCCCGCTTGAATCTGCTGTCATGCCAGGGGCCAGTGTCCATGGCATGTGTCAGTTTGATTCCCAACTTAGGAGGTTTACACAGCATAGACACCCTCACATTGATTCACCTTTTTGATATTGTAAACAGGCTTTAATCGTTGTACATTCTGAGCCTTGCATAGTTAAATAAATGGTAGGGCACATATTTTCCCAGAATACTCATTCTTCCTAGTCCTGATGCAGACTTGAAGAAGATCACCTTTCCAATGTTCAGATGCTCTTCAGATCGTTTTGCAAGAGCTGACTTGCCAAACTTTATATTGATCAAATACTTCATAATTAGAACTTAATTTGTAAATTTTGTTGAAAGTCCTCATCTTTCTTACTTGGTTATTCTCTTGTTCATAGGTATAAACATATGTTATATATGTTATAATTTGTTGCTAGGAAGAAGGATTAATGTTTCGGGTTGATCTGTGTTACCTGTGTGCTATCATGCTATAAAGAAAAGATTTTAGTGTGTTATTAAGGGAAAAAAAATCATAGCCAGATGGGAGGTACATTGGACAAGATGGGATGCCGTAGAGACAGACTGGGTGAGATGATAGACATTCAATATGTACCGCTATGAAGTTCACAAAACCACACCAGCAAGAACTGTGTTGTACTCTGGAAGGCTTTCCCTTCCTTAGTTGCAATGCTGGGATTATGATCCTCCACTCGGTCCCTCATGGCCATTGTTTTTATAACGGCATGTCTCATGCTGTTCTCTGCCTTGAATTTATGAGGACACTCCATCTGATTGAAAAATAATTGATTTCTCCATTATTATACAAAATTACCCTCTCCCTCCTCCTACTGTGAAAAAGAATCTTCTTGAGAACTGTTTCTTCCTTGATATGTTCAAATGAAGCCGGATCTGACTTTTATTGCTTTGGACAAATGCCAAAGCCTCAAGTGAAGTAGACTAGTGCCTCTTATCTCTTTTGGTGGGTGGATGCCACTGTTTTGCTTAATTTATCTGCCCAACAGTATTTTCCAGTGTTCAGCACATCCTACTGTGCCAGGTTTGAGGCAGTTTCACATTTACACTAAGATCAATATCTCTACAGTCAACTAAAAAGTAAAACTAAAATTGAGTTCTGCCTTCGTTGAGAGTTTTTCTTACTCTGCACCTCCTTAATTCGAAGCAGTGAAGTCCAGAATTTATTACTCCTGCCTCTCCCACCCAAAACTTGGTGTATATAAACTCTGGTTGATAAGACATCAGCTCCTCCAATACATATTTATCTAGGGTGTACTATGTGCCGCACACTGTGCTTGCAGTAAATAATGTTAGTGAATAAAACAAAGGTCTTTGCTGTCTGAAGCTTCCGTTCTGACAAAGGTGAGGACACTCAGTACATCCAAAGGCTTAACATAAACCTCATGTTAAAACTGTTTCCATTTTAAACTTCTACTTGAAGAGCAAGTTAACAGAGATGCTAGATGCAGTATAAGGAATTAGTGAATAATAAGCATATGAGATCTTTCTCCTCTCCTTTCTGGGACATCCTCAGTGGTTTGTTTCATCAAATGTTCAATCTATATTTAATAAGTCTCAGCCATCATTTTTCTGAAGGTACTGGTCAGGTCTTTGTGGCAGACTTTGAAGAGCTGTTGCACCATTTGCAACCTAGTGACATAGAACAAAATACAAGTAAAAATAAATGATCTCGGAATAAGGAAGGCTTTTTTAATTTCTAGTGGCAGAAATGATCAAGAGAATGTATTTAACTGATAAAGAGAATGTATTTAACTGTATACAACTTCAAAATTTCTTTCCATCAAGAGACATTCTGAAGACAAAGGAACAGGCTGAGGTGGTATTTCCACATATGATATAAAGTTGGTTAATTTATCAAGAATTCTTACAAATTAACAGAGATTAATTAGATAAATATGATCACACTAATAGAAAATGGACAAACAGCAGAAAGATAAGATCAATAAAGGAAGAAATATTAATAAATAACATAGGCTGGGCTCAGTGACTCAGCCTATAATCCCAGCACTTTGGGAGGCTGAGGCGAGTGGATTGTCTGAGCCCAAGGATTTGAGACCAGCCCAGGCAACTTGGTGAGATCTCGTCTCTATAATAAATCAAAAATTAACTGGGTGTGGTAATGCGTGCCTACAGTTCTGGCTACTTGGTAGACTGAGGCGGAAGGATCTCTGGAGCCCAGCAGGTCGATGTTGGGGTGGCTGTGAGTGTGCCACTGCACTCCAGCCTGGGCAACAGAGTGAGACTCCCACTCAAATAAATAAATAAATAACGTATAAGAAAATATTCAGCCTCAATAGTAAGCAAAGAAATGCATGTTAAAATGATGAGATGGCAAAAGAAACTGTCAAAAGAGCAGGGAGATAGCCCACAGAATAGGAAAAAATATTTGCCAACTGTATATCTGACAAAGGCCTAACATCTAGGATCTATAAGGAGCTCAAACGTGCCGAAAGGGAAAAAAAAAACCCCATTAAAAAGTGGGCAAAAGACATGAATAGACACTTCTCAAAAGAAAATATACGGGTAGCCAACAGACACATGAAAAAGTGCTCGACCGTATATTTTCTTTTGAGAAGTGTCTATTCATGTCTTTTGCCCACTTTTTAATGGGGTTTTTTTTTTCCCTTTCGGCACGTTTGAGCTCCTTATAGATCCTAGATGTTAGGCCTTTGTCAGATATACAGTTGGCAAATATTTTTTCCTATTCTGTGGGCTATCTCCCTTCTCTTTTGACCTTCCATATGACCAGCAATTCCCTTATTGGGAATATACCCGGAGGAACTCAAATCATTCTACAAAAAAGATGCCTGCACCCGAATGTTTATTGCAGCTGTATTCAAAATAGCAAAAACATGGAACCAACCATGCTGCCCATCGAAGCTAGACTGGGTAAAAAAAAAAAATACATACAATCGAATATTATGTAACCATCAAGAAGGACATACATATGGACTTCGCAGCAACTTGGATGGATTTAGAGTCGATCATACTCAGTGATCTACCACAGAAACAAAGAGCAGAGTACTATATGTTCTCACTCACAGGCAGACCTTGAACAATTATCATCATAATACTGTAAGAAAGGAATTGGCAGTAGTGGGAAACTGCCAGGGGAGGGGGGGGGTGTGGAAATGGCAGTTGAGAGAAAGTGCCAGGGCAGGGAGGGGCACACTTCATCAACAAGGGCACCTGCATGATCAACGTTAGTATGCCAAACCCTGAATTGTACCCCACATCTGTAAAATAAAAACAAATAAAATGATGAGATGCTATTTTCCACCTATACAATTGATGCGGATTTGTAAAACTCGTCAGTGAAGGTTGGAATTAGGCTCTCTCATACACAGTTAATGAAAACACATTTCTCAAAGGGACTTAAACAATGTGTATCAAAGCCTAAAAAATGGACTCACCTTTTGACTGAGAAACTTCATTTCTGGACTATTAACTCGAAGAAAATCACCAAGGATGTATGTAAAAGTTGAGCTAAGATGTTCATTATAATATTCTTAAAATACCAATTTCTCAGTGGTAATAACCATGACATAGTCCTACAATAAAAATACCAAGGAGGGTTGGAGAAGTATTTAGTGACATTAAACAGATATTCTAAATAAGTTGTGAAGAAGGCAAGTTGTATAAAGAATGTGCAGCTTGATTATTATTTCCTTTTTTTAAAAAAGATAGATGTATGAGCACAGAAAAAAGATTGTAGATACACATCAAAATATTATCTTTACTTTGCTTGTATGTTCTAAATTTTCTTTAGCAATGTGTATTTCTTTCATGCTAAAAATAATACTTTAAAATAAAAGACACTGAGTTATCTTTAAGATGTGAACTTCACTGTATTTTTTAAATATCCATGATGAAAAGATTGGAAGGACATTGCCCAGAATGTTGACAGTGGTTTTCCCAGAGGGTGGGTACACAGGACACAATTGTTTCTTTTTTTAAAAAAAAAAAAACAAAGCCGGGCTCGGTGGCTCAGCCTGTAATCCCGCGCCGTTGGGAGGCTGAAGTGAGTGGATAGCCTGAGCCCACAGGTTCGAGACCCGCCTGGGCAGCGAGACCTCATCTCTACAATAAATCAAAAAATCAGCCGGGCGTGGTAGCGCGCGCCTGTAATTCCGGCTACTCGGAAGGCTGAGGTGGAAGGATCGCCGGAGCCCAGCAGGTCGAGGCTGCGGTGGCCGGGAGCGGCCACTGCACTCCAGTCTGGGCGACAGAGTGAGACTCTAACTCAGAAAAAAAAAAAAAACGTTTCTGTATTGTCAGCTTTCCTACAATAAGTATTTGTGTATTTCATTAACAATCAGAAAAAAGGCAAACATTTAAAAATGAATACTATTTTAACTGTTTTGCATTTGAGATACAACTAGAGGAAGGTATTTAGTAGGCAGATAGAAAACAGAGAGAGTGATTTGTCAAAACAGATCTGGAGATTTGGACTTGGGAGTCATTCTGTTTGGCATATTACCAGGAAGGAACATTTTAATGTACTAATGGTTTGGGGCAGTAGAAGTAGAACAATGCTCTGGAAAAGGGTACTGTCCTTTGATTTAGTGTTTCTTTATGTCCTCTTACTCGGTATTGCACTGTTTTATTTAACTGTTCAGAGAGACACTTCTGATGTGTACAAAGTTGAGCTAGACCATTGGTTCTCAAATTATGGTTTGGGGTTCCTTGGGAGAACACCCTGAGACCCTTTCAGGGGATCCACCTGCAAGATAAAGGCCATTTTTATAAGAATAATAAAATATTGTTTGCCTTTTCACTTTTCCTTACTCACATATACAATTGAGTGTTGTAAGAAACTATGTGACATGCAATGACATCATCTCTAGGACAGCTCTTGGGATGTGTGCTTTGTGTTTTCATGTTCCAAAACATTCTGAGTTGTGACCTCTAGTGTGGTAAACATTGATAGAACTCACATAAACAAAAGCTCTTTAGGGTCTGCAGTAGCTTGTGAACCAGTGAACTAGACTGTGCCTGTGTTTTACATGTGGCAGGCTTTACTCTAATGAGAAGCTGGACCCTTGGCCCTGGGCAGTGAGTGCCCTGGACATTATGGCACTTCTGTTCTTAGCTTGTACATCTTTAAGGAGTAATCGCCCTTAACTCTTCTAAAAACGTCATTTTAAGAGTTTGTAATACTAAAACTAGTATTGCTGACACCTGTGTTACATGACCACTGAGTCCTGTGGATGTAGGGCACATGGAAATTTCTAAGGCCACGTTAGACTTCTAGATTCTGTCTCCATGGTCCTTGCCCTGGAAAATTCAGTGACATTTCAGAAAGAAAATACAAGTCTAGTCCCCTTCTGAGAGGCATGGAAGTGCAAATTTAAAATATAACCTACCACGTAATCCAGTAGAAGGTCAATTTGGTAAGAAGGTGGGAGAAGACCAAAAAAAAAAATTTTTCTTTTAAGTCACTGCCATGATTCACTGCAGCCTCGACCTCCTGGGCTCAGGTTATCCTTTCACCTCATCCTCTTGAGTAGCTGGGACTACAGATGTATGCCACCATGCCCAGCTAATTTTTTGAGGTTTTTTTTTGTAGATATGAGGTTTCACTGTGTTGTCTTGGCTGGTCTCGGACTCCTGGATTCAAGCAATCATCCCGCCTCGGCCTCCCAAAGTGCTGGGATTGCAGGTGTGAGCTACTGTGTCCAGCAGAGAAGACAAATTTAAAAGAATTAATTGACTATGTTTATGCTTATTTGTCTTTAAAATGTGTACATGTGGCTGAGTGCAGTGACTCACGCCTATAATCCCAGCACTTTGGGAGGCCAAGGTGAGAGGATTTGCCTGAGCCTGGGGGTTCGAGACCAGACTAGGCAACTTGGCGAGATCTCATCTCTACAATAAATCAAGGAAAATTAACCAGATGCAGTGGCTTGTGCCAGTGGTTCCAGATCATTTGAAGGTTGAGGTGGGAGGATTGCCTGAGCCCAGCAGGTCGAGGATGCGGTGGCCCTGAGCGTGCCACTGCACTCTAGCCTGGGTGACAGAGTGAGACTCCAACTCAAAAGAAAAATGTGTACATGTATATAACTTATTTGTGTGTGTGTGTAAATGTGTCTGAAACATATACATTTGAGAGAATTGCTGACTACGTTAGGTAAATCTCTCTCTTTTCACAGTCATTTCAACTGTGAAAGCTGCAGTAATGTTTCTATTTCAGTCCCATGGCTTTTCCTCCTATCTGCTTAACCAGAAGAAGCACATTTCAGTTGTCTCTGCTTGTGTGCACGGCGTGCCTCTGAATCTCAGAACTGTGCATAGTGGAGCACTGGTTGATGCCTACGTCTCTGGGAAGCAGTATTTATGTTCCAGGGCATACACCGAAAATCTGGACCTTTCTGTGTAGAGGATTTGAGCATCTGATAAACTTTCACACTGGAGGACTTCAAAGTAAGCCCCAGCTCTGAGACTGTGCACACACTTCGTGTCCTGTAAACATAGCAATGCCTTGTCTTGGGTGAAGGTGACACGTGGAATGATTTAGCGGCTCCTGACCAAGTCAGAAAAGATGATGGAGAATCTGAGTAAGGAGGAGGTAAATTAAGGCTTCAGAAAAGGAAGGCTGAACTTCTGAGTTGCTTTGAAGACCCTATCAGCCCCAGAGGAGGAGAAAGGATATGTTTCCACATAACGGTAATGTAATTTCGAGTCCGAGAGGCCAAGCTGTGAATCACAATAAGCTCTTTGAAATGTGGCTGCAGCTACTGACCATCACGCAGGTTTCACTTGAAGGAAGGCGCATACTTGGCCCCACTCTGTTCTCGTTAGTGGCATTTTCACACACGTTGTGATAGTTGGTTTTGGAATCTTGTTCATCCTTACTTTTTGAGAATTTTTTTTTTTTTTTTTGAGTTGGAGTCTCACTCTGTCACCCAGACTGGAGTGCAGTGGCCACTCCCGGCCACCGCAGCCTCGACCTGCTGGGCTCCGGCGATCCTTCCGCCTCAGCCTTCCGAGTAGCTGGAACTACAGGTGTGTGCTACCACACCCAGCTGATTTTTTAATTTATTGTGGAGATGAATTCTCGCCAAGTTGCCCAGGCGGGTCTCGAACCCGCAGGCTCAGGCAATCCACTCACCTCAACCTCCCAAGTCACGGGATTACAGGCTGAGCCACCGAGCCCGGCACTTTTTGAGAATTTAAAGAGGTGTACCTAGAAATTACTTGATTAAAACATGCCTTGCTTCCTTCCCCACCTCCTAAACCCATGGACTGTCCGGTGCCAACCTTCACGTGGAGATTTAATTGAATGTTGACTGAACGGGTTATCAGTTCTTGCTCTATATCACCATATGGGACTAAGACCACGTAGCCATGCAGCCTCAGTAGGGAGGCCCTTTGGACATTCAGTGTGTGCTGTGACTTTTTTCTTTGAGGCTGGTAGTTGCTGGGTCCCTGCAACAAAGAAGCCAGGGGTTTTCTGGCCTTTGTGAGTCAGGCAGAGGAATGTTTCCGTCTTCTTTCTCCAAGTCCCCAACTCTGCCCTTTCTCTCTCAATTAGTAGGCTTTAATGGATATAATTAAGTTACGCCCTATTTAGTTAATTGGTGACTGGAAACATGGTTATTTAGTTATTTAGTTAACCTGTGGTTTGTCCATCTTTAGAGTATCAATAATCGACTCCATTTGCCTGATTTTCCAAATGTGTCATCTCAGAGAGATTGCTATGAATGAAAGGAAACCTGCACCAGAGAGTGTTTCCAATGCAACTTATTCATTTAAGTATGTAGGACTTAAGATTGTCCTTTTTTCTTCCCTTTTTGTGATATAGGGACCTTATAGTGCATAGCTATTTGCTGGTATTCTTTCTGGTTTCCTATTATCATTTGTCTTCATAAAATAAGCCAAACATTGTTTTCTATAGATGTTTTCAGAGAACATATGTGCATCATTGGCTTTGTTTTTAAAAACCTCTCACTGTGTGGTAAAATGAATAAATGTACTAAATAAAAAAAAGTAGAGATGCCTATTTAAAATATATAAAATACATAATTTGCAGAAATTCTTTGGTTAATGTTCAGATGATACATATTTCTAGTCTCTCATAAATTACAATGTTTACTTTTAAATGCAAACATTTAGATTTGACTAATCACAGTTGATATGTTTTTCTGGTTGGTTTATTTTGTTTTCTTGGTTTTTTTATGGAATAGTTTTATAACTTCTTACCACCCTGACTTTAATAAAATGGCATTATCTTGAGAGGCTAGTCTCAATTAGATATAAGTACAAGCAATTAATTAAGATAACCAACCCTAACCAGAGAGGTAAAGTGTCACCACATGTCAGGGATTAAAGAACACCTGTTAATTAGAACGGTAAGAAAACTGCAATGAGTTTTGAAAAAAAAAGTGTTGGGTGAAATTAGCAATATCTGTGTTTCTTGTTATTTCTTAAATACAACCCATAAACAATCCCAGCTCTAGGCTGGGATTATAGTATTTTGGATGAGGTCTGATTATAGCTAAAAATAGACACCTCTATTGAAGTTCAGAAAAGGAATATTAAACAATCGAAATTTTGTGAAAGACTGATGTTATTTCATTGTAATAATTTCCCCAAAGGCACATTAGTAATGCTGCTAAATACAGACTTTAATAGACTTTAATAATGTGTACTTTAGAGGCCTGATACACAAAGGAATAATATATAAAACATTCATTACGAAAAATTGCTACCTTTTTTATTTAATAAGAAATCTGTTGAAACAAAAACCATTGCACTGCCTGTGGCATTGTGTTCCTGGGTGTTAGCAGGCTGAAGAATAATTGCCACCTTCTCTGACATGATTTTCACCTATTCTAATCAAGTTGCAATCATATTTTCGTACTTATTCCATGAATGAAAATGGGGATCTTTTTTTTAAAAAGTACTTTCATCAGATGGATCCTTGTTCAGATTGTGGCTCCGTGTTTCATTGCCTGTGTAATCTTGGACAAGTTGCTTCACACAAAACTCCATTTCTTCACTTGCAAACTGAGGATTGTTCTACCACCTCACAAGGTTGTGGGCGGAATAAGTCAAATGTTGACACATTGGAGTCTCCACATAATAGACACTCAATAAATACTTGTGACATGATTATTTTCTACATCTCTTTTGCTATTGCTTGTTTCTGTGGAGGGCTGTTGTGGGGTCTCAGGAAGGAGGTCCAGGGTAAAATAAAAGGCAATTAAGAAGAAACCTTAAGCAGCTCTGCAGCCAAGCCTTGCATTGGATTTCAATTTGATTTTAATGTGCTGCTGCTGAGAGCCATGCTGTTGAAAAAGGGAGAAGGGTAAGAAGCAGATGCTCTTAGAAGAACAGTGGGGCATTTATCTCTTTTAATGAGATAACATCATTACAGTGACAAAGTGCAGCGAATCGATAGGCGAAATGGACCGGCACTATCTTCCCAAAGTGCACTGATTGTTCCACTTCACAGCCTTAGAATCCGCTGAATCACGAATTCCCTCTTATCTGGTATTATAGCCGCTGGCTTTGATCTCGCAGAAGAGATCCACACCTTGGGGATCTCCAGAGGAGCAGGAAAACAGACTAATTGGATAAATGAGAAAAATCCGAGGTGACTTATAGACTGCCCTGTAATCAAGGCACCTCGGAGAAGGGAGGTTGGGCTGCTTTCTTCTTGGACCTCTTTAAATGGCTATGCACCATCACTCCCTACCCCTCCACCCACTCTCCTCGCTCTCTGTCTGCTTCTGGGTGTAATGTCAGAAACGCTAATCATGTCAGACTGTGACACTGACAGCCCTGACATTCACAACAAAGAGATGAGAAGGAGAGAGGAGAAGAGAGATGGGGGGAG
>NW_007255969.1:719433-722500 GCF_000164805.1 Carlito syrichta | reverse complement strand
TATAATATATATCTTTGTTTCCCTGGCCACAAAATTATTAGAAAAGAAACCGATACTCTACGGAAATGTAATTTGTAGACACCAGACTGCTGAAAGGTAGTGATTTGGAACATGTGCAGAATGACTTAGAGCATGAATGTTAGGCTTACCCATAATCCACTACTCACTAGATGTGTGACTTTGTCAGCTTTATTTAATGGCTATAAACATCAGTTTCTCCAATTAAAAAGAAAGATACTAGCTATACTTATTTTATATAGTTGTTACTAGGTTTAAATAATGCGATCTTAAGTAAGCTAGATCCTTGTAAGAATTTATTAAATGTTAGTGATCATTATTATCATTTAAGGAATTCTGAACAATAGGCACACTCCCTTGAATAGATATTAATTAAGCCTATCTTATTGTACATCAGAAAAATTATGTGATATGAAGAAAGAAGGGGGGAGGGGGAGGGGAGGAGAAACAGCGGGGGAAGGATTTTTTCTTGCATATAAAATCCAGAGCTGCAGAATCGCCAACATTCTGGACGTGTCGCACCCAAGGAAAAGCAAGGAAGGCACAAGGTGAATTCTGATGGAGGTTAAAATTGAGCTGGGAATTATTCTCTCCCCCTCTTCTTTTAGGTTTCAGTGTTGTAGCCTGTATTAGAATTACTGTGACTATGATTTCTTCTCATCAAGGAAAAAAAGGCATTTAAATTTGTTTTTCCTCTTCTGTCACGACAGTTTTTCTCTTTGAAACAAAGCAAAGTTAGACATGGGTCTTAGTGGGCAATGTGTGCTGTCTCAGGTTTTCTATTGTATCACCAGAGTCCCATAGCTTAAATGAACAATAGCCACTTCAGAAGTCACTGTGAGGGATGTTTTCTGACCGTGACAAAGCTGAATGCCATGACAAAGCTGTTCAGTGTCATCCTCAGCCCGCCTTTACTTTTGGCCTCCCCTGTACCTGCTTATGCCTGCTGGCTGAGGAAAAGGCTGGTGTTACCTGTTCCCTAACTGTGGTGTGGGCTTCCAGATACCTCTGAGGTGTGTCTCTTTCCCAGGCGCTTTCTCCATTTGGAACTGTTCGGTTGACTGGTCTCCAGTCTCCGTCTTGGATCAGTCATGACCTGGAAATCTGTTGCCACATCTCACATGTGTTTTGAATCCAGATGCTGTGATCTAAATTGAGCTCTGAGCTCAGGCTGAATCATCCTGGCTTTTCTATAAACATGAGACTCCAGCTGCCAGCTCAGCTTTTGAGGTATTTTGAACTACAACTCTGTTTTAGCTAGGACTGCTGTCCTTTTACGTTTTCTTCATGCAAGAAAAAAAAAAAATTCCATCAAAAATGGAAAATGGTATACAGTATTTATTCCATATTGGTTACCCTATCGTAAAGGGAATGCATTTCTTGTCCATATTTGAGGAAGGGCAGAAGGTGTTACAAACATAGAGACTTCTCTTCAAATGGATTAAAAATATTGAGAACTTTGGAAAAGGCTGAGGCCTCATTTTATAGTATTCTCTTCCTTATTACCCAAGCAAATTTTTACATACTTGGGCCTCTTGGGAGAAATGTTCATCTGAATTTGAAAAAAAAAATGTAATGAATTATATAGCAAAATTTAAACTATGGTTGTCTTGACATTATGGCTTATTTAAAATTCTCAAGGAAATTTGACTTCTACTGGCAGAAGAGAGTAAATTTGTACCCTATAGAGGATTTTGGAGAATTACTCCAAAATATTTTCCTATAAACTCAAATTTTCTTTGATGTTTCTTTTTACCCTAAAAATTTACATGGATGTTATTTACATTGCTCTCTGTGATGTGTGATCTGTCCATGTTCATTTTCATGTAAAATAACTTAAAATTACTTGCCAATTAAATTATTGAATTAAATCCCGTATTTGGTTATGCTAGCTGCTGTAACAAATAAGCCCTCACAATTCAGTGGTTAAATAAAACAAAAATCTCTTTTCTTGCTCAACTCTCAATCTGGTCTAGGTATTCCTGATCAGTGATGTGCTTTTATTCAGAGGTGATTTGGAAATCCTGATCTCAAGCTCCTTCCATCTTCTGACCTTACCATCTCATTAGCCTGCTTAGGCTGATGTAACCAAGTACTACAGGCTGGGTGACTTAAACAGCAGAAGTGTATTGTTGCACATTTCTGGAGACTGAAGTCTAAGATCCAGGTGCCAACGGGGTTGGTTCCTTCTGAGGACTGGAAGAGAAGGATCTGCTCCAAGCCTCTCTCCTTGACTTGTAGATAGCCGCATTCTCCCTATCTCTTTTATTCCTGTCTGGTCCAAATTTTCCCTTCTTATAAAGACACCAGTTGTATTGGATGAGGGGTCCATTCTATTCCAGTACGGCCTCATCTTAACTAATTATATCTATAATGGTCCTATTTTCAAACAAGATCACATTCTGAGGTACTGAGGGTTGGGAATTCAACATGTGAATTTGAGGGGCACATGATTCAACTCATGACACCATCTTTGAAGTTTGTGATTGTCTGCACCTTGCCTCTTAACCATGACAGCCCTAAAGTAAGACAACTTCTTTTCTCCTCATAATCCTTTGGTGAGATCAAATCACATGGCTACACCTGGTTGCAAGGGGACCTGAGAAACATAGTCCTGGGCTGAATAGTGACTGTGCTAGAATGCTGCAGATACAGACATGCCCATGAGCTACCTCATCTTTCTAGAAATATGTTATCAGTATCTACCATATCTTCCAGTATCATGAACGTATTCATCAGAGAGCCCTCAAAAAGGTTATGAGAGTGTCCATGATTGAGAATCTGTTCTAGTGTGGCTGGGAAGGCTTTTCAGTTAACACTCCAAAAATTTATATGTAAATAGCACCTAGGGTTGCCTTCTGTTTTGTTTTCTTAAGAATGTAATATATTGTCAAGGGAATTTATTTACACTACTAATGGGCCCTTTTCCTCCTTATACTAGTAAAATCCAAAATGAAGTTTAACTCTTTTTTTTTTTTTTTTTCGAGTTATTGTGGAGATGAGGTCTCGCTGCCCAGGCGGGTCTTGAACCCGCGGGCTCTTGCAATCC
>NW_007255969.1:657133-719413 GCF_000164805.1 Carlito syrichta | reverse complement strand
CTCACCTCAGCCTCCCAAAGGCGGGGGATTACAGGCTGAGCCACCGAGCCTGGCTGAAGTTTAACTCTTAACCAGAAATTTAGCTTATGGTTAGAATGATTTCTTATAATACAGTAACTTTTTTTTTTTACATGTCCTATTATTACTGAAAAATAATATCTTCCAAGAGGGGAAAAACGGATATTATGAATGCAGAGGACAATTATGTAACCTGCTGTGCTTATCGCAAATGGCTAGACTTTAGTATTTAATTATAAAAGTCTTGTCTCTCTTATCAGGTTAGTCATTATTTTCAAAGTTGAATGTGGATTTTATAAGTGACTAAGTAATTGCTTTGTATGTTCCTTTTCAATTACAGCAAGAAGTCATGAATTATCTACATTTAGAACTGCTAAAAATTATTTAGATTTACCTGTTGAATAGATTGATTCTCAAAAAGTGACTTGGGAAATTTTTTCACTGTAAATTGTTGGCTTCTCAAAATAATTTGTAGGAAATTTTCTATAAGAAAGAGAGTGGTTGCAATTTGCCAAGGCTAAGTAGGTGTAGTCTGAAAACTTGGTAGGTCGTGTGAAAACACATTAGTACTGAACCACAAGATTTAGTTTATTAGTCATGAAGTTTTGTGTCAAGAATCTTGCTGTTTTATTCTGTTACTTAAAACACTGTTTTTTTAATCTGAAGACTTAAAATCTACCAATGGTATTGTAAACTGAAAGTGGTACTTTAGCAAAGAGAGTCATTTGAACAGCAGTCTTTTAATTTTTAATGATTACAGTTTTAAATATGTCAAAATAAAGTAAGTCTTTGAGTCATTTTAAGAATGAATTAAATCCTCATTCATTTAGATATTATAAATTCAGATTTTGGAGATGAGTCTGGGATGAAGTTTGTCCTTCAATAGATAATCATTTAATAGATAATCATTATTTTAAGTGTTAATTAGTTCCTTTACATTATTACTAATTTTCACAGCCAATTTGTAAAGTAGGTGGTATTAATTCTGTTTTACTGATGGGGGGACTTAAGTAATTAGCCCAATATCACATGCCTAGATAAAGCAGATCTAATATTCGAATTAGAGTTTTGTTGACTCCAGAACCCATGCACATTTCCATTCTGTCACATTGCCTCTTAAGGAGACTATTTATTGAATTGAATTTGAAATATATTGAATGAATTTTTCTAAGCTAAAAGCAAATACAAAGTCCCAGGATGAATTTTTTTAGTCCTTGAAAGAATGAGCTATTTGCAAGTGAACAAATCAATGTAGTAGTTGAAAATTAGTTCCATCTAACCATTAAGACAGGTCTCTCCAGGACTTTGACTCAGTAATAATTTAGAAGGCTACCACTTCTTAAATAAATGAGCAGTCTTTGATTCCACATACTTCTTAACTATCCATTATATGACCAACTTAGAGTTCTTTAGCTCTCTAGAGTTCCTTAACACTGGTTTCTAATTCATAACTCTCACACTTGCCCTCCTTTCTGAACGTGCCCAGATTATGCAGGTTCCCTCATTTGCTGAGGCCAACACAGGAAAAGGCAGCCTTGAGCCATGGGTGCGTCTAGGCCTGAGGGCAAGATAAAGAAAACCTGCTTATTTTCTTACATGAAACTCAGCCAGAACCCTAAGATAAAGGAAAGGCACACTCTTCTCAAAACACTTCACCTTGTCTCCTTTCCTGGCAAAATGATAGGCCTGACTTCTGATGGGTTAGAGTTGCTAGGTGTCTATAACATATTCAGTTTTTTCCATTTTACTCTATTCATGGTTTCTGCTGAATGACTGTGGCCAAGTCACATCCCCTGTTTGAAACTTGGTGTCTTCATATGTAAAATGAAGCATGGGATTAGATCCGAGTTGTTAGTCTGGTGTCTTCGTCTAGGATGGCTTCAGGGGGTGTCTGTCAAATGCTGGAAAGTGAATACAGTATTTGGTGTGCACATGCATTTTTCTGGATAGAGACTGGTTCATAGCTCACATCAGACTCTCCAAGGGGCTTCAGCACACAAGGACACCTGTGGGTCAGATTATTCTCTGAAGTCTGTAGAGACTCTAGCATTCTAGTTTTCTATAAATTTTATCATGCACAGACTATCACAGGCAGGATAGATGAGAAAATAAATGCATTCTGTCTCCTTTCTACAGTATGACATGTAAGGGAAACATGGAGTGTTTTACTGGAGGCAACTGCTTCTCTCTCCCCTAAGATGAGTGGTCTGGAATGTTTGCAGATGGTGACAAAATTCTGTTATTAGCAGAAGAGCAGAAATAGTACATCAATTAGAAGTGATTCACATGTTGTGATGAATGAACATTTTCCCAGGCCTGAACATTCCTAGTTATCTTCAGTGGTAGTTTAAACAGTCATTTTAAAAAGCACTTTCCTGTTTGGAATTTCAGTCACTTGGAATGCTAGTGCCTAAAAAATATGCTCAGAATTAAGACCCATTTTTACACTGAAGAAGCGCGTCCTCAGAGGTGAGGTGTTATAACTTTGGTTCTTTTGCTGTTGTACCCTCAGTGTGGTGAGCAGGTTGTCCCACCAGAGAGCTTTCTCCCATGGGTCATGGCTCAGCTGATCAACCAGCCTGAAGTAAGAGACCTGTTGCTCGGCAGATAAACAGATGGAAAAGAAAAGAAAAGCTCTCTACTACCTTCCCTTTTGGTAGGGAAGAAAAAGAGTCGAGTAGCGTCCTTGTCCGGCTGTTTAGTTTGAAGCTATTAGAAGCCCATTCTCTTTTTTTCCCCCAATTTAAAATATATAATTTGCTTTTAAAAAAAATTAATTTTATTTTAGATTCAAGGGGTACATGTGAAGATTTGTTGTATGGGTATATTGTGTGATGGTGAGGTTTGGGCTTTGGATAAGCCCATCCTCCCAGTGGGTGGTTTTCCAGTCCTCATTCTTCCTCCCTTCCTCCTCAGTTTAGCAATTGCCAGTGTATATTGTTCCCATCCTTGTGGTGTGTGTGCCCAGTGTTTAGTTCCCACTTATGACTGAGAATGTGCAGTATTCAGTTTTCTGTTTCTGTGATAATTTGCTTAGAATGATGGCCACCAGCTGCATCCATGTTGCTGCACATGACATGATTTCATTCTTATAGCTGCGTAGTAGTCCATGCTGTATACGTACCACATTTTCTTCATCCAGTCTTTTGTTGATGGCACCTAGGCTGGTTCCATGGATTTGCTCTTGTGAATAGTGCTGCAGTAAATGTACAAGTGCAGGTGTCTTTTTGGTGGAATGATTTCTGCTCCTTTGGGTAGATACCCTGTAGTGGGATTGCTGGGTCAAATGGTAGATCTTTTTTTGGTTCTTTGAGAAATCGCCAAACTGCTTTCCACAGGGGTTGAACTAGCTTACATTCCTGCTGACAATGTAAGAGTATTCCCTTTTCTCCACAGCCTTGCCAATATCTCTTATTTTCTGACTTTTTGATAATAGCCATTCTGACCAGTGAAAGATGGTATCTCATTGTAGTCTTGAGTTGCATTTGTCGGATGATTTGTGATGTTGAGATGTCGGATGATTTCATATGTTTGCTGGCTATTTGTGTGTCATCCTCTGAGAAGTATCTGTTTACGTCCGTCTCCATTTTTTAATGGGGTTATTTGGTTTTTTCTTTTGTCCTGTCAGTTCATTTGAGTTCCATGTAGATTCTGAATATTAGGCCTTTGTCCGATGTACAGTTTGAGAACATTTTCTCCCATTCTGTGGGCTGTCTCTTTACTCTGTTGGTTTCTTTTGCTGAGCAGAAGCTTTTTAACTTGATAAGGTCCCACTTGTCAATTTTGGTTTTCACTGCCTTTGCTTTTGTGGACTTGGTCATGAATTCATTGCCTAGGTCAATGTCTAGGAGAGTATTCCCTACATTTTCTTCTAAGATTTTTATAGTTTGAGGTCTTAACATTTCAGTATTTGATCCATTTGAGTTAATTTTTGTAAAAAATTAGTAATAGGTACAGGTCCAGTGATAGGTATAGGTCCGGTTTCATTCTTCAGCATAATGGTTAGCCAGTTTTCCCAGCACCATTGGTTGAATAGGGTGTCCTCTCCCCAGTTTTTTGGTCAGCTTTGTCAAAGATGACTTGGTTGTTTGACAGTGCTTTTATTTCTGGGTCCTCTCTTCCAGTGGTCTCTAACATTTTTTGGCATCAGGGACCAGTTTCGTGGAAGACTTTTTCCAGACCAGAGAGGATGGTTTTGAGATGATTCAAGTACATTTATTGTGTACTTTATTTCCATGATTATTCATTGTAATACATAATGAAATAATTATCAACTCACCATAATGAAAAATCAGTGGAAGCCCTGTGCTTGTTTTCCTGCAACTAGAAAACAAGCTAATTGAGGGTGATGGGAGACAGCACTAGCTAGCATCACCACCTCAGCTCCACCTCAGACCATCAGGCGTTCGATTCTCATAAGGAGCATGGAACCTCAATCCCTTGCATGCGCACTTCACAGTAGAGTTTATGCTCCTATGAGAATCTAATGCCACCGCTGATCTGACAGGAGGTAGAGCTCAGGCAGTAGTGCAAGTGATGAGGAGTAGCTGTAAATACAGATGAAGCTTTGCTCACACACTCACTCACCTGCCGCTCACCTCCTGCTGTGTGGCCTAATTCCTAACAATCCCGTGCTGGTCTGTGCCTTGGGGTTGGGGTCTCCTGCTCTCTTCTGTTCCATTGGTCTATATATCTGTCTTTGTACCAGTACCATACGCCTTCTGGTAAAGTTTGAAGTCTGGCATTGTGATACTTCTGGATTTTTTTGTTTGTTTGCCTTTTTTTTTTCCTGTTGGTGAATTAAAAATTTTTGCTTTTGACTCCTTAATACATGTCTACATGTGTGTTTTACAACCATTTTCTCTCTTAACTTCTGTTTAAATTTTAAGCATTTTGGCTGTGTTTTCTTAGGAAGCTTTGTTTAAAAAAAAGAGAGTAATCATGATAAGGCACAATAAAATTATTTGTCTACAAAATTGCTATGAACGTCACTATTAAGATTTATTGTCTAGGCCAGGGGTCCCCAACTGCCTGACCACATACTGGTACTGGTCCGAGGCCTGTTAGGAACCAGGCCACGTAGCAGGAGATGGAGTGGGGGGTGAGCAGAGCTCAGCTTTCTGTCAGATCAGTGGCAGCATCAGATTCTTATAGGAGCGTGAACCCTGTTGTAAAATACTCACGCAAGCCTCTTATGAGAACCTAATGCCTGATGACTCCCTCCCATCTGTGGAAAATTTGTCTTCTGCAAAACCAGTCCCTGATGCCAAAAAGGTTGGGGACCACTGCTCTAGACTGAACCCACAATCTGAAGTCAAGTAGAGGCAAAATATTGAGAGCTGGCCTTTGAAAACTGACGTTATTTTCTCTACTTATTTGTTAATGCTAAAAACATAAATACTCAGAGTCTTCCTTAGGGCCACCAATCCTTATGATAGCTATTTGATATGAACCTCTCATGATCTAAAAACCGCTTTTTAGAGTTGTCTGAGCTAGACTGGTAGCGTGAATTAATTATATTAAATTTTTCAGTAGGAACAGAAAAAATAGTGTGAAATATTATTAGCTATATTCTTTGACTCCGTTTACTAAAATAAGTGTACAAATGATCAGTGTCTCTTTTAATGTACACAGTATGGCACATTGTTTTGTACCGTGTATATTTATATATGTACTTTTAGTAGATATAAATAAATCAGTGCCCAGGTACCAAATAATGAACACCCTCAAAATTTGAATTTCGAGGAACAATGACAGAAAATAGCATCTGAAATTGAAACTATCACAGATCATAATAAAAATAGCCAAAATTAGCTATGTATAAAATTCCCAGAAGTTAATCCATACTTAGACAAATCCATGGTTTGTCTACTGATATAAGGGGGGAGAAAAGTAGATCGTGTTAAACATGACATTTTAGAAATTATAAAATATTAATACGAGATACCAACAGCTGGCTACTGGTCTGTATGTCACTCCCCAAGAGAAGCTGGGGAGCCTGACATTTTTAGAGGTGTCCCTGATTATTACAGACCAACTGGCAGCCTTTGAAGTCTTTGGGCTTGATGACATCAGCCTGGGACCACTGGGCTTCCTTGCCTGCGCCTTCTGGCCTCTGTGTTTTCCCCAACAGGGAGATCCCTGGCTCAGCACTGGGGGACTTGAGCTCTGCTGGGATCTTTGCTGCTCCTCTAACTGCATGACCTCAGCAGAATCCCTCTGCCTCTCCAGGTCACAGCCTCTGACATGTACACCAAAAAGTACTACAAAGATTTGTTGTGAAAGGTAAATGAAACCACTAGTGTGAAAGTGTCCAGGACAGGTCCTGACCCAAAATAGGTGCTCAGTCAATGTTTTAATTTTAAGAAAGATAGAGAATAATCTGACCCCAGTATTCTGCTCTTTGGGGAAATTATATTTCTCAGTATAAATTGATCAGTAGGCTTTCCAGTGTATCTGTCAGTCTGGTTGTTATGAGTTTGGGTGGAGTGACCCCAGATGATTTTTGCGTCACGCAAAACTGAGTCCTCAGTGGGCATGGCCTCCTGGTAACCCATTGGTCAGCAGGATTAGACCCCAAAGAGGAGATTCTCATAAGCCCTCAGCTGGCCTCCTCTGCTTCCTTACTGCAAAAGGATGTTAATCCCTGTCAATTTTGTAGGTTGAGCTGAAAAGTTAACTGTTCTGTTTCTTTTCTTTTTTTTTTTTAACAAGGTCAATAAACTAAATGTATTCACGTACCATAGCAAATGAGAGAAAGAGAAATTTCACTCACAATATATTTTTTTAGATGCTGTTAACTGGTTTATTTTTACTTTGACAGATACTTCCGTTTAGGGGGTGCTTTCCACAGACAGATTCTATTGTGCAGTAGAATATTCAGTAAATGCTGCCTCTAGGTTTCCTCCAGACCGCTCAGGTGACCACACCCAAGCCTCAGTCTTGCCATGCTCTCAGTAAGACACTTGAGTTATTTCTTTAGTAGAAGGTCTCAGTTTCTCTCAGGAGGTTTTTGTTGGCAAAACCTGTAATTGTTCTTTTATAGGGGACATCATGCTTAATCTAGGGAAAGACCAACTACGTATATGCAACAGACTCAAATTAAAAGTGGCATAATTGTGCTTATTCATTGCTTTTGAGTTCACACTTAATTAGCACCCTGAAGTGAACAAGTCCTTCATGGTTAAGAGTTTGCATCCTAAGAGTTATCAGACCCGGGTTCAAATCCTAGCTTTGCCATAGTGGAGTGTGGAACCTTGAACAAGGTCCCTAACCTTTTCCTAACCTTTTCTTAAACCTATCATCTGTAAAAACCTCTCATCTGATAGAAACACCCACGTCCCAGAGATCTTTTGAGGATTATGTTACATCATACATGTAAAGCACTTAACACTCAGCACCTGGTGAGTGCACTTGGTAAATGTTAGCCATTGTGATGGGGTGCGGGGGAGGGGGATGATGACAGAGTTCTCAAAAAGTGACTTCTCCCGTTCAATTTAATAAGCACCTGGGATTTCACATTTGCCTGCCTATTTCATGATAACCTTGAAAGGAACAGACTAATTTGGGCCAAATGTGTTACACTGTATTTTACATTTCTAACAAGAATACCACCTCAAAACACTGACAGTCATTCGTATCTGCTTGCAGTCACTGCACCAAAAAAACCAAAAAGCTACTGTTTATAGATAGCAAGGTACATCTTGAGAATGACCTTCAACGTTATAGTAACCTTGGGTATGTTTTGAGGAGTCACGGAGAAGAGCTGTGCAGTCCAAAGAACACTGGAAACGGAAGCTGCTCTGTTGCTTGTGACTCCAGTGTTGTAGGGATGGTTTGACTTATGGCTGTTGAGGTTTGATTTTGTTTCTTAAGTGGAAGAATTCTCTTATGTCTCTTTCTATTTTTGTTAATTTCAGGGGTGGAGTCAGTGAGTCCAGTAGTTGAATTAATGTAGAAATCAAACTGTAAAGCTGGGCGCAATCTCGTGCCTGTAATCCCAGCACTTTGGGAGGCCAAGGTGGGAGGATCGCTTGAGCTCAGAAGTTCAAGACCAGCATGGGCAACATAGCAAGATGTCGTCTCTACAAAAAAAATTTAAAAATTAGCCGGGCATGGTGGCACGTGCCTGTAGTCCCAGCTATGCGGGAGGCTGTGAGGGAAGGATCACTGGAGCCCAGGAAGTCAAGAATGCGGTGATTCATGATCATGCCAGTGCACTCCAGCCTCGGTGACAGAGTGAGACCCCTGACTCAAAAAAAAAAAAAAAAAAGTAAACTGTAAATTTAGGATTATATCCATTATGTAATACTGAAATAGGCTAGAATGGAGAAAATGACAGTACTGTTTTTCTTCCTACTTTAAATATGGTAGAGGGTCAGTCTTCCCTATGAATGTACATACTGTTAGAAAAAAAAGTAACTCAATATATTGTGGTTTGAAAAAGGGGAAAGGTTGTGTGTTCTTATTCTATGCCATTGTCCAAGCATCTATAATACTAAGGAATTTTCAAGCTGGTCACCAGACTAAACAAGAACCAACTGCATTTGCATAATCACCATAAGAATTATGTTCCATCCGCATTTTTAATTGAGCCAAACATTGCACAGAATTAAACACCACCTTTGCTGTCTGGGAGTTTACAATGTAAGACAGAAGATACATGTGTGTAGACATGAAAACAAATTGAGATTAACCTTTTGTCAACATGGTCGGTTCCATTTCATACCTTTCTGGCCTTCCTCTACCCAGACAACCCATCATCAGATGTCATTTCATGCATAGAATAATTTTCTTTTTAATTTAAATAACTATTTTTCTTGACTTCCAAATAAAGCGTGTTCCTTTTTAGAAAGAGTGGAAAGCATAAAGAAAAAACAAAAATCACATCTAATTCCACTACCCAGAGAAAAGTATCAAGTGTTATATTTTAGTGGCATTTTAATATATCTTTTTAAATGTATCTACATATTTTACATAATTGCAGTCTATCAATGCTATTTTGCTGTGCATTTTTCACTGAGTGTATCTTTGCATGTTTTCACATTCAGAATTGTTTTAAAACACCATGGTGGTGGTTTTAGAATATCAGGATAACTGAAAAGCTGAGAATTCCAGTTTTTGGTCCCCTGAAGCAGACACTTAATGTTTAAACCGGCCAAGGATCATTGTAACTGCTTGCCAGCCCATCCAGACCTGTTTCCGAGGCAGAGCTATTGTTCACCTCAAGTGGAAACTCACCAGGCTCTGCAAATTTCCTCAGGCTGGGTGGCTGTTCCGTGTCTGTCTTCCCCCATTGACTTATCAGGCTCCATGCACACATGCACATTTGTTTATAGCAGTCTTCCTGATATGCAGCCACGGCGTGGGTTTTGGAAGACTGCCCAGCTACATACCATTCATGCCGGCTGACATTCAGCTCCTGGTCGCTAATCAGGTGTGCTTAACTCCTTCCGTCTCTAAGGAGCTCACCCTGCAGTGCCACCGACCCTGGCGCTAACACACTGGCTAATTCTCTGGGACTTTCTATTCATGCACACAAATGAAAAGAAGACATCATGGCCCAAGTATTGTGAAAGGTCACTTGTAAAAATCACCAGCCCTCTGCTGCCACCCCCTTAGCCATACCATAAGCAACTGCTTGAGTTCGTACTTCTTCGAGCTTAAGGTGATGTGTCCTAGTGTGCTTGGGGAGCTGGTAGAGTCTGAAGAGGCTTCCCAGGAGTGACAAGGGCCGCTCTGGACCTCCCAGAAGATGGACGTGCCCTTGGGCTGGGGCTCACACCTTGCGCTAGCTAGGAGGAGTTGCTCCATCGTCCCTGAAGCCATCGCTTTCAGAAAACTCCATCTGGTCCTCCACTTACCCCCGGAGCCTGGGCTTCCCACCACTTGTGTTTCTTGTGGGGAATGAGCCTCAGAGAAGAGAGTCCAGTCTAGATGCGTGGCGGGGAGGGAGAGACAGAGGGGCAGATGGAGGGAGGTTAGGCAGAGTCGTGAGACTGTGTATGAATATTGGATGAGATTCAGAATTTTCCCATTATCTCCGCCAACATTTACCTTTTATCTCTGAAAATGATTTTTCCTCCCTTCCATCAACAACCTTTCTTATGTGCCGGAACCTAAAGAGGAAATATTCACAGTAATAGCACACTGGGAAGGAGGACCCTGAATAAAGAAGAGATGTGGAAATGGCATTTATTCTATTTACAGATACTTCCACTGAGCACGTTTCAGTAGTTAATCAGAGCTTTCTTGCCTGATGCTTTTCTAAAATGATATCATTATCTGGCTTGCTATTTCAGCAGTTCCAGGAATACTTTGCCTGTGGGTCAGGGTACGTGGTTTCCCATAAACAACTCATAAGAGCCCTTTATAATTTCAAAAAGACAGGCAAGAGAAGAAATAGCTGTACAAGCTATGTGGACCGGAAATTAATTGGCAACATCCCTCACCTGTCTGATGTAGACACTGAGAGAAGGCATCCTCAGCCACCTCTCATGGTTAAGTGTTGTTTATTTGTTTCCTCTCAAACCACACAGGATTTAGTTTCTTAGTAGACTAAGGCACCTTGGAAATTCCCGTGGGAGATTGTGAGGTACATGCCTAATTGCTTCATGGATGATGTGAAGTTTTGGAATGAAATCTAGCCACCACTCATTAACTAGCTCAGCTTAGTAAACCTTGACAGCTAACAGAACTCAAACCTCCTTGATTGCAGGCAGCTCACAGAGCCCGGGAGCGGGTCGGGAAGATTGGTAGCATAGAAGGAGCTATTCCTTTAATGTCAGTTTCATCTGTTTGAACTTACCCTCCTGAAATCTAAGGATGACAGACATGGACTTGCCAGATGTTTTCCCTGCGTTTATTGATGGCAAGAGGAACAAATAGATGACCATTTTCTTCATTCACATGATGGACAAGGATAGTCAGTTTTGGTTACAACTTTTTGCTTCACTTAAATCTCTGCTGCTTAATAAGGGAATGTACGTTATTCAGTATGTTAGAATTTCACAGATCATTTGAAAGGTTTGTAGAGTGAGAGTAAAAATAAATAAATAAGATAAAATAAAGAATTTCACAAATCATGCTTCTCACTGCAGGAATCTAGAGTCAGTCAACAATTTACCAGCTGCATGGTGTATGGACATGAGTCAAAGCACAAACTAACTTACTATCTACTGCAAAAGCAGCATAAACGTAAACATAAATCCAGTTGATAGATTTGTTTCTGCTCCATACCACAGAGCAGAAAATGTCTCTGGAAGCGAATACATTCCAAGTCTTATATAAATATCAGTCGTTATTATTTCAGCAAATAATCTCACACTTAGGAGATAAAGGTTGGTCTAAATTAGCAACAAGGCTTTCCATGTGTACACACACACACACACACACACACACACACACACACACACCCCTACCTCACACTCCAAGCATTTGAGAGGGAGTAAGGGGGCTGTCATTTTACAGAAATTAAAGCGTATTATATGGAGTATTCTCAAAGTATTGATGCAGTTTTATGTTCACAATTTCAGAAGTATAATTGCTGTAAACTTACAAAAGAGATTTTTATATCTTGTCCTGTTGTTGCAGAGCTGGGAGAAGACAAGAATGAAGATCCGCCTATGTGAGTTGTAGCCTCTTTCCTGGTAGGGATTTCATTACATATTATTTAAAAGCTAGGGAATCTCGACCTTACACATCAAATATTGCAGGGTCATTTGCCTGAGTGTTGGACCTGTTACTTCTTTGCCTTGTGAATTAATAAGTGCTCAGTCTCTTCAGTTTACTGATAGAAAAGAGTGTATGATGCATTTGAAAGCATGATTTTATTTGCCTTTTGTATCTGGGTGTCGCTGTAGATGCATAAGGACACCACAGGAAAAGGGAAGCATCATTTTAACATGTAATAAACTTTTGCAAAGAAAAAGAAAGCTCCCAATTGCGCGGTTCCATAGAACCAGTGTTTAATTGAAGACTGTGATGTGCTAGCCACTGGGACAAGGTGAGGGTGAGACCACACTCATGATACATCCAGAGGGAAGATCAGCCCCTGAGCCCATAAACAAAGCCAAGGTGAGAGGCCTATCCTGACCCCTGTGGGCACACACAGGGTGAAGCAGTTCTGCCCCAATGAGGCAGGGAATCCTGGAAGGAGAGCGTGATATGTGAGCTGCATCTTCAAGAGTATGGAGGAGTTTCCTGAGCAGAGAAAAAGTGGAAGGGCATTCCAGATAGAAGGAACGGCTTGAGGAGAAAAGCACATCACATGTTCAGGGATTGGCAAGATGTTGCCATTTTTAATTTACTCGAAAGTGAAAAAAAATGTGTCTTTGATTCAGAGATGAACAGATCAGCAAGAACTTCATAGCAGTGGTGGTTAAAGCTATATATCTGTGAAAGAGAGGGTTGCTGTCTGCATCAACCGAAAGGTCTCATGCCTGAGCTATGCCCCTAGCATCTGCCATGCTGACATGTTCCACCCCAGAAATGAGAGGCTCAAAGGACAATCCATTGTTTTGGCAAGAGCTCCTGAGGTTCACGAGTGATGGTCCAGAGCTCCTCCTGGAGATGCTGATTAGTAGGGCTGGTGACTCTTAACGCTGTGACTCCATAGCTATCACGAATCAGAGTGTAATCACCCTGCCAGCTGTGCAGCAACCAGGATGCTTCAGAACTCAGAGTGCCTCTTTTGTACCTGGTACAAGTTTTGGTTCTTCTACCATTGACTTAGTATGGAACTTGGGACAAGTTGCTTTCCTTTCTTTTAAAAAAATTAAGCATGTAACTTTATATATCTAGATAATACAAATGATTCTATGTAGGTGCCTAAGTGTGATAGTAGCATACATACTTCTTGGTTTCCCCCTCCTTTTTAATGGGAGAAAAAGCATATAAATTTATTTAATATGTATTCATGAGAATGAAGACCCAACTTATATGTCTTCTTGAGGTTACAGAAAGAATGGGGGCTTTGATTATGGCAAAACAGGTTATGGCTCCCCTCCCCCCTTTTTAGAGTCAGGTCTCACCCTGTCACCCAGGCTGGAGTACAGTGACATAATCATGACTCACTGTAGCCTTGACCTCCTGGGCTCAGGCAGTTCTTCCTCCTCAGCCTCCTGAGTAGGTGGGACTCCAGGCACAAGCCACTATACCTGGCTTATCTTTTATTTTGTGTAAAGACCGGGTCTTGATGTTGCCCAGGCTGGTATCGAACTCCTGGGCTTAAGCAGTCGTCTCACCACTCTCTCTCAAAGTGCTGGGATTACAAGTGTGACCTGCCTCGCCTGGTCCCCTTTTAAAAAATTATTTTTTCCTTGTCTGGATCACTCTCTCCCTCTTCTCTTCCTTCTCCCACTTTAACTGCCTACGTAGCCTTCCATATCCCCCCATTTATATAATTCTTCATATAAATGTACTATCATGCACACACACGCGCACACATACACACACACACGGTGGAGGGAGAGGATTGTCAAACAAAAGCAGATATACAGTGGTCTCAAAGTCTTAGAGTACTTTTAAGTTTGTAATGTTAAAGCTATGATTGTATAAACCTACAAAAGAAACATCTGAACATTTTGTTATTTATATTTCTTATTAGCTTTGTGAATTTGGAATAATAAATTTTACTCTTGATTTTTTTGTGTATAATGTTTTTATGTTGAATTTTAATAGGAAGCATCAATATTGTTAATGTTAAATTTTTAAGCTTTCAGATGTTTTTTTAAGTGTGTAGCACTTATACTTCTGAAATTATAAAAGTTTTAAAATGCACTAAGACTTTTGGAGCTCCCTGTTTCATTCTTTTTTTATGGCTTGCTTTTCTCAAAAAAGCTATGTTGAAATCTCTTCATTCAACTGATAAAGCTATGGAACATTCTTTTTAATGGGTACATAATATTCTGTAGTGTAATTATTAGAGGGTATTCTACCATTTCTCCACTGATGGGTATTTACCTTGGATCCAGTTTTTGGGTCGTTGTCAGCACTGAAGTTATAAATATCTTCGTACATGTTCTTGCATGCAGCACTGTGGTTCCCAGGAGTGAGACTGCAGGATTGAAGGATAAATGTAATTTTAAATTGATGTTGCTGTAAATGGCTTTAGTTAATTAATAAAAATGTCTTAGGTTTTAAACTATTGGAAAAGAACATTCGCATGCATTAGTATTTGATGCTAGCAATGTTGATGAGAACATGGAAGCACAAAATGCTAAATTGTTTTTTATAGTTGCCCAGTTAAAAAGTACTTGACTCTAGTCTAGAACCAAACCACATCCTCAAGAAACCCCATACAATCTTTATTACCTACATTTTTTATTTTGATAGCGCAAGTAGATAAAATCTCCCAAACCCATTAAGTTAAGAAAAGAAAATGTACCCCTGGTGGGTGATGCCACCAGGAGAAAGCAGTAGTTGAAATACCTTTATTTTCCTAAATATTGGCACCCTAGCCTCTTTTAAAGGTCATACCTTTGTAACTTTGTTATTTGTGATACCTTAGTTTGAAATTTTTATTAAAAGATTTGATGAATACACTTCATCAGTGATCGAGTTCCTCTGATATATTTTTTTGTTTGGTTGGTTTTGTAGTTTTTTGTTTTTGTTTATGTTTTTGTTTTGAGTTAGAGCCTCACTTTGTTGCCCGGCTGGAGTGCAGTGGCATGCTCAGGGCCACCACAGCCTTGACCTGCTGGGCTCAGACGATCCTTCCACCTCATCCTTCCAAGTAGCTGGAACTACAGACACACGCCACCATGCTCAGCTAATTTTTTGATCTATTGTAAAGATGAGGTCTCACCAAGTTGCCCAGGCTGGCCTCAAACCCACGGACTCAGGCAATCCTCTCACCTGGGCCTCCCAAAGTGCTGGGATTATAGGTGTGAGCCACCATGCCCAGCCTCCTCTGATATGTTTTTAATGTCTGGAGGCACACACTAGAGTGTGTCCCAGGGGTTGTAAAAGCATACACATTGGGTTCCCTTTAAGAACTTCTTCGCATATCCTGAGTCTGACTGACTGTTCAAATTCCACTTTTCTAAATGTACTGGCTGTGTGATCGTAGGTAGTTTCAGGTAGCACTCAGTTTCCTCATCTGTAAAGGGGGAGAGTATACCTACCTCCTAAGGCTATTTCAAGAAGTCATGAACATAAACTGTTTAGCCCAGCATGTAACTCACAGCAGAGTCTCAGTACATGCGTGTGCATGTGTGGTTCCCTGGGGAACCGGGATAACACTGCTGGTAGTAACATCTTAAGAGTCCAGTAGTGTCTACCAGGAACACACTGAATGGGATGTGTATTTTTCTAATAGCTTTCCTCTATACCTTTGCCAAAATGGCATTAAGCTGCTCTGTATTTTATGCCCAAAGCAAGTATTGATACAACACAGTTCCTTAAAGAGAGTGAAGTTATAGGAAGATTCATGGCATTTCTGAGTACTTTTTTTTTTTTTTGAGTGACAAGTGTTTAAACCACAGTGAATACTTTTGTTCGTGCAAGGGTTTGATTGAGAGGAACAGCAAAAAGACATTTAGTTTCTCTTCCTCCAGGTGAACATTGTTTTCTTAGCTGTTTTCTTTCTTTTTTTGGGGGGGGAGGCGGGAAGCAGTGCTTACTTAAAACCAATCGTGTATGTAACTACGAGAGACAAATCTAGTTGGCGTTTACTCACAATGGCTAATAGATGAGCCTCAGAAATGGGGCACAGGAACATCTGTGAACAAACAGATTTTTTTTCCCGTCAAAAAATGTTGAGAATCTTTTTGTTTCCAGCAGGAACAGCTGTAGAATTCAGCTGTTTGTTTGTGATGTGATGCCTGAGTGAGCGATGCTGTGTAGATACAGTATGTGAATATCCAAAATGCCATTTCAGATCATAGGGTGGTGGTGAGGGAAGTGGAATGAAACCAGGAAATTCAGAGGTACAGCTGACATTTCATTCTCTCCGAGGTTTGCGAAAAGGCCACAGCTAACTTTGCATTTCCCCAGGAAGGAGGGTGGAGGTTCAGTTGGTATCACACCCTACACGTTATTTAAACACCAGGTTGTTCACTTTCCCTTCTATGAAGAGTGGTGACAGAAAGTGTGTCTTTGGCTGACTTCATCCTGGTATGCTGCTGTTCTGGCCTGCAGCACTTGAGAGAAAGAAGAGCCCGGCCACCTGCTCTGGGCTGAGGACAAAAGTGGACATGTTGTTGACCAAAAGTGGCTTTGGGCGTCCGTTTTTCAGTAAAGGAAGAGCTGCTTCAAGGCTGACAACTTGAAAGAGTACCTAGATTTATGATCCACAATATTTATCGGCTTTAGAGGGTCATAAGTATGAGGGCGTGGCATGGAATCTGTGAAGTGTGGCGTCCTCCCTAATGAGGACAGTGAGGCTCAGAGAAAGCTTGGGGCAACTCCGAGTTGAGGTTAATCAGTGGCACAACCGGAGAACCCAGACGTCCCGACGCCTGCTGCAGCACGCTACATAAACTCACAGCCTTCATGCCGGAGCGTCAGTCGGGTGAGATTTCATGCAATCTGATTCACCTTTTGGGCATGACGTTTCCCCAGCAGCACAAGGAGCTAACATACGTGGTGGAATCAGAGAGACCCAAGTCCTCATCAGAATTCTACCACTTACTAACTGGGAGGTCCTGGTGGTGTTAACCCCCTAAATCTCAGTTTCTTTATTTGTAAAAAAAAAGGGGACTAATAATGCATTGGTCATTGGATTGTTGTAGGAATCTAACGTGCTAGCATGTGAAAAATGTAGTACAGGGCATGGAATACAGTAGTTGTTCAATAGATGATAGCTTTTTATGAACCATGCACTATGCTACCCACTGAAGATATAAAGAAAAATAAGATACCACCCCCACACTCCAGTAGTTTGCAGTGGAGTTGGGAAGACAGATATACCAGACAAACATGTAAATAAAATAATGTGTGTTAAATGCAATGACAGCCACAAGGCGGTCCGTGAGGAATACAGACTAGTTTGGGAAGGCTTCGGAATGAGGTGTTACACGGATTTTTGAAGACAAATAATAATTCTGAAGCAGGCAAGAATTTTCCCTTTCAGGCAGAGCATAGAGTACATAGTATGCTAATATATGGATCCATGAAATAATTTTCAATATTATATTAAATTGACAATATTAATAAAGAGCTGTAATTGGTTTACAATGCTGTGGCCTAAAGTGTCCAGACAGAGAAACCAGAAGGACGGTAGAAAGGACATAATCTAAGTGGCTGGGATATGGGTCAACACTGAAAGATCTTTTAAGCTGGGAAGTAATGTGGTAATATTTGTGTTCTGTAAAGATTATCCTGGGCCAAGTGCAAAATTAACTGAAAGTGGTGTTGTGTACCTAGAGTTCTTGCTAACTTGGGAGGATCACTTAAGCCTAGGAATTCAAGGCTGCAGAGAACTGTGCTTACACCGCCACTCTCCAGCCTGGGCAACAGAACAAGACCCAGTTTCAAAAAAAAAAAAAAGTGACTCTGTGACCGGGTGGAGGGTGACCTTGAGAAGAGAAGCAGGAAGGATGGTAGAAGATGATGAGGGCGTTAGGTCTGGTTTGGAAGACTGGACCCTGTTACCAGTACTGATTTGGTAGGGCGGGTAGTGGGGATGGTTTGGGATATTTTGTGTGGGATAGCCACATGGCTGGGCCCTTGGAGTTGGTGGGAATAACTCCAAGGCTACAGATGAGCTCATTTGGAGTAAAGTGTCAGGAGTCAACGAGGAAGCTGAGTTAGAATCTGGAGGATCCCAACGTTGAAGAGGTAGGAGTGGAAGAGGATGCAAGGGAGGAGGGTGGAAGGGAAGGTCCAGAGCCTGGAGGAGGCCAGGACAGAGGGAGGATGGAAGCCAGGGAGAGAGGAGAATGTAGAACGGAAGTTCCCAGGTGGGTGGTAGCTTCATGTTGGAATACATCGATCTATACCTGGAGACATTAGGGCAGAGGGCCAGGACTACAGCAGGAACACTCCCCTTGGACTTGGCAGTTCAGAGATCACAGTACATATTCTTAGTGTGAACATCTCTGCTGAGGACATTTAGGCAGCAGCCAGATTTCAGTGGGTTGAAGAGAGCCAGAGGTGAGACTCTTTTACAGATGACAGTGTCTCAGGAGAGGCAAGAGAGAGCAGGTAGCAACACTTCTGAAAATAGGACAGGCATGGTGGCCCACATCTGTAGTCCCAGCACTTTGGGAGGCCAAGATGGAAGGATGGCTTGAGGCCAGGAGTTCAAAACCAGCCTAGGCAACATGTTGAGACACCCCCCCCCAATTAAAAAAAAGTGAAAATAAAGCATGATGAGTACTGATGTTGATCAGTCCTGACACTTGTAGACAAAGTGGAAAGAGGTAAGGGTAGGTGGGGATACATTTATATTTTAAGGTGAAGACCCCACTTTTCTGCCCCCACATCTCTCTCCTGCATTGTGTGGTTTCCCTGATCTGCTTCATCCTGCAGATCCAAGGATACACCTCATTTGGGGATTGGCTCCCATACCATCACAAAACTCATGAACTCCTGTACAGTGAATCCCCTACATACAAACCCTCAAGTTGCGAACTTTCAAAAACACGCATGCGCATTCACATGTCCAGTCATATAAATTAGTTCACGTGTCTGGAGTACATTGTCCTGTGCATGCGTCTTCTACAAGTAGTTGTGCTTTTGTGTATTTTGCTGTACTATACAGAGTGTAGTAGTACAGTTGTGTATTATAAAGCTATTACAGTCCAATACTATATAGCCGATTATGTTCGTTGGGCAAATAGGTAACTTTGTTGGGCTTATGAACAAATTGGACTTATGAACATGCTCTTGGAGCAGAGCTTGTTCATATGTAGGGCACTTTCCATACTAGGCACTCTAAAGCGCTGGTCAAGCTTGTCCTGTTGTTAGGAGCCTCAGAGCTGTTCTTTCTCGGTGTGTGCTTTCCACAGCTCTGTCTTGTGTTCTGACCACTGGCCTCTCCAACCCTCAGTATTTTCATGTTCTTGTTTTTTGGCAATTTGATCTTCTTCACTTATCTCTGCCAGCCCTGAGCTCCAGAATGGGGCAGAAAAGAGGGGGCCACACCCCCAAATTATCATGACCTGAGACTTGTGTTTAAGAATGTACATGTCAGTATGAACAGAAGGGAAATGAGGAGACTAGGAAGAAATATGTTATATGTTATATTCAAAGGTCCCAGAGAGGATGTCACCACATGCCACTCAGGGCCTCAGGGAAAAGGCACCAGTGTGGATACCAAGGCAGAAGCAGGAGCGAAGAGAGAGCTTGAACCAGGCACGGCCCTTATTGGCGTTTCCACAGGAAAGGAAAGGCAGAGCAGGGTGAACAGTTTAGAACTGGCTGGTTGGAATACTTCAGGCAGGTTCTCAACTATAGGGGTGGTCCCTACTTACCAGTACCTGGTCCTGAGATGATAAAGGTAGAGGAGTATTGCTTCTCAGAGTGTATGGGCTTACAGGTGGAGGAAGGAAGTCTACATACTAAAGGCATGCACCCAGCCGGGATCTTGGCTGTCTCCAAAAATTGGCAGCCTAGAACGGGCAGTCTCCCTCCAACCAAAAGGTATTTTTAAGATGTCAAAACAAGACCCGGCACAGTGGCTCACAGCTGTAATCCCTTTGATAAGCCGAGGCAAGAGGATTGTCTGAGCCCAGGAGTTCAGGACCAACCTGGGCAGCATGAGACTTCATCTATACAATTAAAGAAAAAACATTAACCATGTGCCTGTAGTCCCAGCCACTTGGGAGGCTGAGGCGGAAGGATCTCCTAAGCCCAGCAGGTCGAGGCTGTGGTAGCTGTGATCACGCTACCACATTCCAGAGACTCCGACTCATAAATAAATAAATAAGATGTCAAAACATCATAATATACAAAAAATACAACACTATATAAAATACACCATGACGCCTAGCATTCCTTAGTCAACCTGCCTGCCTGTTTATTGCTAAAAGCTCTGATTTTTTTGTTTGTTTGTTTTCTTTTCTCCTGTCAGGCCAAATCCAGAATTACAATTCTCTAGTTCACTGAATTCTTAGTCCTTCTACTATGACTAGGATCTGGGTCCTGAGGTATTTAAGTCAAATGGTGAGTCTTAAAGGCATTAAAGCATTTTGTCTAAGATGGGCGATTTGGGTAGATTAATCTGGAGTAGGGATTAGAATGTGAAGTACCTGGAAGTGGGGAGAATGGTTAGAACGCTGTTAATGTTGTACAGATTTGGGGTGATGAAGGCCAGAAATAGAGTAGAAGCCATGAAACATAACTAGGAGACATCTCATGGAAGGTTTGAGAGATATGCCTCCTTGTAGTGTAAAGACAGCAAGAAAAAGAGGTCAAAGACAAATATTCTTTTAATGTAAATAATGTTTGTTTAAAAAAAACACTTTTTAAGACTATACTTTCATGGATCATTTCTATAGTTGATGACTAGAGAGGTTTCTCTGTACCTGTAGAGCACCTAAATGGATCAGAGACCTAAATGTAAAACCTCAAACCATAAGAACCTTAGAAAATGAAAGACACACCCTTATGAAAATTGGAACTGGCATCCAATTCCTGAAGAAAACCCGAGATACATGGGCCATAAGAGATAAGATAGACAAGTGGGACCTCATTAAACTGACAAATTTCTGCAAAGCCAAAGAAACCATCAAGAGGGCAGGGAGACAGCCCACAGACTGGGAAAAAGGATTTGCCGACTCCAGATCTGACAAAGACCTGTCATCTTGGATATACAAGGAACTCAAACGTGCTGAAAAGAAAAAAAAAAGCAACCCCATTATAAAGTGGGGAAAAGATATGAACAGACACTTCTGAAAGGAAGACATCCGAGTGGCCAACAGTCACATGAAGAAATGTTCAACCTCACTAATCATCAAGGAGATGCAAATAAAAACTACACCGAGATACCACCTAACTCCAGTCAGAATGGCAATTATCAATAACTCAAAAAAAATAACAGATGCTGGAGAGGATGTGGTGGAAAGGGAATGCTGCTACACTGTTGGTGGGAGTGTAAACTAGTGCAACCTCTGTGGAAAGCAGTGTAGTGATTCCTAAAATCTCTAAATATCGACCTCCCATATGACCCTGCAATCTCCCTTCTGGGAATATACCCTGAAGAACTCAAATCACTCTATAAAAAATATACCTGCACACATATGTTTATCGCAGCATTGTTCACAATAGAAAAAACCTGGAACTAACAATGCTATCCATCAAAAGGGGACTAGATTTTTAAAATGTGGTACATATACACGATGGAATACTACGCAGCCATAAAAAAGAACAAAATCATTAATTTCACGGCAACCTGGATGGAACTAGAGTCTATAATACTGAGTGATCTTTCACAGCAACAAAGATCTGAGTATCACATGCTCTCACTCATAAGTGGACCTTGAACATCTATCGCAATACTATAAGAAAAGGACCAACAGTGGTGGAAATCTATGGGGGGGGGGACAGGGAGGGCAAGGGTGGTGGGATTAATGGTAGTCAATATCTGTCTGGGGACGGGGGGGAACACCCCTTAACAACAAGGGTGACTGAGCGATGCATATTTGTATACCTAACCCTTAACTGTACCCCACAATTTTAAAATAAAAAAGATGTTTTAAAAAAACTTTTAAAAAACACACTAACATTCATTTAATAAAGTATCATTTGAATTTGTTGGGTAAATAAGCAGACCAAATTAAATAGCATGCTTCAGCTAATATGGATATAGGTTATATTTTCTTTTGTCAACTTTTTAACAGTCATATTCAATTACTGAATTAGTCTCAATTCCTATTTAATGCAGAATCTGTGATTAAAATAGAATCCTTTTGAGGACAGGACCTCTATATTGTAGAAGTTCAGTTTAGACTCTTCGTAAAGATATTTTAACCTTTTAGATTGTCAGGAATCCAAACTCTTTAGGTAGAGTTTTTGACCATCAGTATCATTTTAATTATATTGACAATTAAAAACATTTTATGAGAAGAGAAAATATTTTTTCTCTTTCTGATGTTGGTCAGCCCATTATTTCTTCCTGAACAAAAATGAAAGGGATTAGGTTTTTTTTCCACTGAAAAGTTGTTTTTATTTGAGAATTCAAGCCTTTTTGGCATTTCTTATTAGTGACTATACTTCCCTGATTATTTTAACTATTCTTCCCTGATTATTTGTTGTTTTTCTTCTGTCTTCTGCAGGAAGTTATAAAAATAAAGTTAATTTACAATCTACTTTTAAAACCCACCAAAAGAGTTTCTTATGATTTTAATGTATTAGGAAAATCATTGTATAGATGAGGACTCTCAACTTTCTTAGAATAAGGAGTAATAAAGCATAATAAGTATTAATTTCAAAACTTAGATATAAAAAAACTTCCTAAATACTTATGTTTTCCAATTCGAAATAACATTACGATACTTTAAAATGCACATTCTGACCAGGTTCGGTGGTTCAGCCTGCCATCCTAGCACTTTGGGAGGCTGAGACCAGTGGATTGCCTGAGCCCATGGGTTCGAGACCCACCCGGGCAACTTGGCGAGACCTCGTCTCTACAATAAATCAAAAATTAGATGGGCGTGGTAGTGTGCGCCTGTAGTTCCCCGGCTACTTGGAAGGCTCAGGTGGAAGGATCACTGGAGCCCAGCAGGTCAAGGCTGCGGTGGCCGGGAGCTTGCCACTGCACTCCAGTCTGGGCAACAGAGTAAGACTCCAACTCAAAAAATAAAAAATAAAAAATTTTTAAAAATAAAATGCATATTCTGACTTCACTCGTGTTGATTTGTTCTTTGAGTTATGAAGTATACCATGCATATAGAAGGGACTATGTAATATGTAGATACATTTTAAAGAGTTAAATAAAGAAAACATCCACGTTTCTACTATCCATCTTAAGAACGTAATCGCCCTATTGCAACCCTCATGTACCTCTCTCCAATTGTGTTCTTGTCCCCTCAACTGTTTTCCTGGATTTTGAGTCAGTCACTCACTCTCTTGATTTTCTTTCATTTTACCACATATGCATGTATCCCTAAACAATGTACCATCTTATTTCACCCTTTATGTAAATAAAATCATACTGTTTGTTCTGTAACTTACTCTCCCCAAACATGTTTTGGGTTTCGTCCATATTGATCTGTGTAACTTTAATTCATTCATTTTCGTTGCTATGTAATATTTTGTGGAATTTATTATACTACCGTTTATTTTGCCATTCCACTGTTGAAGGGTCCTGCATTTTGTCATGTATATGGAAACCTTATTGGCCTCCTTATTAATAAAAATAATTTGTAGATTCTTTATGTCATTTACAAGTAATGATTTTTTTCTTTCTATAATGTTAATTCCTTTTCCTTGTCTTATTGAGCTGGCAAAAATATCCATATTAAATGGAAGTGATGATAGTTAAAACATTAAGTTTTTCTAGACATTCTAGACAATGACTTGAAGTTTCACCCTTAAGTATGGTATTTTCTATGGGATTGCTGTGTGATACCCTTTATTCAGTTGAGGAAGTTTCCTTCTTTGTTTACTAGGAGTTTTGCTCATGCATGGGTGTTATGTTTTATTGAATGCATTTTCTGTATCCTTTGAGATGATCATATATTTTCTTCTTTCATCTAATGGATAACACTGATAGCTTTTGAAGCGACCTGGAGTTATGAGAATAGCCCCAATTTAGGCATGTTATTTTTCTTCATAAATTATTAAATTTGAATTGCAAATATTTTGTTTGAGATTTTTGCATTTATGTTCACAAATAAGACTATCTTATGGTCAGTTTCTCCTTAAGCCTTTTTTAATTTTGATTTTATATATTTTGAAGATATGTTGTTAGGAATATATGTCTTTCTGGGGAATTAAATATTTTTATTAATGTGTTATGTCCTCCTTGCCTAAAATTATTTCTTTGCCTAAAATTAATTTTGTGTGGGTTTAATTTAGCTAAGCCATATTTCCATGTTAATATTTGCCTGCATATATTTTTCTCTAATCTTTTTTTTTTTAAGGACACAAAAGGTTTTAGATTGGTCCTTCGTAAATCACATAATTGGATCCTATCTTTTGTACTAGCTTTATTAAGCTATAATTTTTATACAGTAAGACTCACACATTTGAAGTATACGGTTTGATGAATTTTGACAATTGTGTACAGTCATGTAACCACCACCACAATAAAGATATAGATCATTTTTGTCACACCAGAAAGTTCCTCATGCCCTTTTGCCTCAGTTTCTGTCCCTTGCCTCTGACCCTAGAAAACCACTGGTCTACTTGTTATCACTATAGTTTTGTCTCTTTCAGAGTGTCATATAAATGGAAACATACAGTATGCAGTCTTTGGTTTTTAGCTACTTCTTTCATGTAGCATGATGATTTGGAGATTCATCATATTGTTACATGTATCAGAATTTTGTTCCTTTATATTTTCTGTGTATCATTTCATTGTATGAACATACCACAATTTGTTTAGCCACTTACCAGTTGATGAACATTTGGGTTGTTTCCAGTTTGGGGCTATTATGGATAAAGCTACTGTAAGCATTCATATACAAGTCCTCATGTAGACATACATTGTCTGTTTTTTAATTCAATCAGACAGTCTGTCCTTTAACCAGAAATTTAGTTGATTTCTATTGTTTAACAGATCACATTGATTACACTAATGCATTTTTATTCATTTTGACCATCTTATTTTTTGCTTTCTATCCGTCCTACTTTTTCTGTTTTTTCTTTATTACTTTCATTGAGTTTTGCATATATATAATATATATGTATGTATGTATATATATATATATGTATGTATGTATGTATGTATGTATATCCATGTTTTTTCTTCTTTTAGTTTGGCAGTTGCACACACTATTCTCTTTCGGTACTTACCTTAGAGATGTTGATTTTAGCCTCCTATTTAACTTAATAAAGTCTTGCGCTAAACATACATATTTGTTTTTTTCCCAATTTAGAAACCTTAGAGTTCTTGAATTCTGATCATTCTTTTTTCAAATTGGTATGCCATTGGTATTCAGTTTTTCATTTTGTCTTATTTTTTTTATTACACACTCTTACAATTTGCATACAGTCAGCATTTCTTTTATACACTCTGTTTATTTAAATATAGTCATATGCTTTCTCTTTTCCTTGCTCACCATTCCTTCTTCTCAGATCACTGCTTTTTTCCTAAAGTATGTCCTTTAGAAATTCCTTTAATGAATGATTTTGGAAGTACACTTTTTTATCTCACTAAATATGCCTTTATTTTCCTTTGTGAAAATTACTTTTGCTTAAACATTCTACTACCGCAGCGTTATTAATTCTAAATTCAACTTGTAAAGGTTAAGCTGAAATTGATGTATATATTTGTAGAAGTTCCTGGATTAAAAAATATGTTTTTATAATTCCATGGACACTTCTTTAGTAAGAAATTGACTAGAAATATTGACCACAATAAAACTTCGACTACGTGATGCCAAAACTTGAAAAGACCTTCATATTTCAAAAATAGCGTTAAAGTGGCAAACGTTCCTTTCTACTTTCCAGCCCCCACAAAGGCAAAAACAAACAAAATATTCTGCAACAACTGAATATCAAAGGGGGCAAAATATCTGTTAGACTCAACTCACTAGGTTGGCTCTGAAAATCACAATTGGTGAAGGTAAAAAAGGCCATTCATTTCTTTAGTGTGAAAACTGACAAACAGGGCAGAAGTAACCAGAAGGGAACAAAGAGAGCAGTGGAGACCTTTAAAGACAGCAGCAGTGGACACCAGGGTGCAAAGCAGCAGACACTGTTTTAAAAGGAGCACCGTTAATCCAAAGACTAAAGCTCTGAGACCAAGAGCAAAGGACCATTTATAGCTCAGTTCCCACGAGGGCATGACCATACTCTGTTACAAGCACATCAGCTGAGGGACAGAGAGTCTATTGTTAAACAATTGTAGTGGCTACCCGCAGGAAGTAGGGTGAATGTCTGGGTTAGTGTCCTGACACCAGTGACTTCATTGATCCAACCTGTGCAGCTAGCTATCAGGGCAGGCTCAACAGGAGTTATTGCAGAACGTTGTTATTCATGAGTGATTTTTTCATCATTAAGTCATCATCCAAGACTTTCCATTTTTAGTGTTGTTTACGCTTAGACTTTTCTTCACAGTACAAAATTGAGAACACAATATCTATCTTCTTGTAAATATAAAGAACTTTGGAAAATATGTAAATCACTTTCATGGGTTTTTTTTAATTATAAAAAGTAGCATGTTTGTTGGGGAAAAGTTCAGAAAAAACTTTTTTTCCAATCTCCATTAACCCAAGATAAAACAACTGCTAACATTTTGTTATATATTATCTGCAGTTCCCAAACTGAGGTGCTCTGGGCCACCACAACAAATTTTGAGTGCAGCTCTAGGGTTGACATGAGATACTTTCCAGCATCAAGGGAAACCCATATGTGTAATACCGTGCCAACTGCTAGCTGGAGATAGTTCACAGATCCAGCATTAGACCACACTCCATTCCTTTTGATGACATCCTATCTTTGCAAAATTGGGTTTTCAGTGACTACTGAGTTTTTTGTGATGAAGAGTATACCACGTGAAAATCAACGTGGAACAGGAAATGAGGGTAGTGGTATTCGGTATGATTCCAAGATTTATGCGGTGCCCAACAGGTGCACACATTCTATTAATAAGTTATTACAAGTTTATTTAAGAAGGAATTGAAAACAGTACTTTTCATTTATGTGTGTTATTTTTCCAAATAGCTACCGAGTCCTTAGGACATACATAGTTATTACGTTGTTTGGACCTAACTACTTAACAAACAGCACTATTAGGTATTTGTTTTGGCCTGGAGGTACTGTGAAAAAAACTACTGAGACTCTAAGGGCTTCCAGAATCATTTGGGACCCTCTAATATATATCCTTCCAGACTTTTTCCTATGTACAACCACACATATTTTTGAAACCTATTGTTTTCTTTCACTTAATAATATATTGTGGAACAATTTGCATGTCAATAATGTGGAACATTATTTTAAAACTTTAATGGTAGAATAGTTTTCCATCGTTTGCATTTCCATCTTTTTTTAACCAGTCCCCTAACGTTAGAGGTTTAACAGTACTTTTACAATCAGTGGTGTGGTCAACCTCTGCATATGCCCTTTGTTTACATAGCCAATGATTTCTCAGGCTAGATTCCTAGAAAGTGATTTGCTAGGTCAAAGAATATGTACTTTATAATGCCTTTGATATCCATGTAGAGATATCCCTTTCAAAGAGATTGTACCAAATTCTTTTTACCGACAGTTTATAAGAATACTTCAGCAAAAAGTGAAGCATTGGAGGATTCCCAACCTCCCAAACTCAGATTTGTGAACTGGCCAAGAGTGTTTCTCTTTCTCAGGCATTGAATAAATTTAGTGTCAGAGAGAAAGCTGGGAAAGTGACTGCTGGCCAGGAGCTCCTGGGAGGCTTGCAGCTAAAGATCCAGCTAAAGTCAGAGGCAGCAACACTTCACACCCCAGAAACTCATGCTTCCCTGCATGACTTTCACCATGCCTTTCTGAGGAAGAGGCAAAGAACCAAAATAGTTCACATCAGGAATTTTTTTGAGAGGACAAACTTCAGGATCCTTTTTACTCCATAGTTCGTAGTACATACATTTTCATCTTTCACCAAATATGTATCACATTTTACCTACACTCAATCTATACACATGAGCTGATATTTTCAATGATAAGTACTAAGAAAACAGTGTAGTATGTGTTTTAGACTCTGATCATGAGACACAAAGATATGTGGTACATTTTTTAAATGTTTCCATTTTAAGAAAACTCTGGAGCCCTTCAGCTCTGGGAAACTAAGCTGTCTAAGAAAACTCTTTCCCAAAGTATTCTGAATGGGTAAGATTTGCTGTAATTTCACAAGATGGTAATGTATATTACCTCTTTTTTTATGAAGAAGACATCATCTGCCTTTTATCTTGATTTAAAATATTTTAAAATAATTTAATTTTATAATTTTATAAAATAACACTCTAGATTAATGCTTTTTGAAAAACTAGCTCTTAGCTGCTCTTAGCTCTTAGCAGCTCTTAGCTGCTTCTGAAAAGATGTACTCTTTTAGGGATCCACATGTAGCTGTTTTCAACTTGAAATAAAAAGTAATGGGATAAGCTGTTAAGCAGTATAACCCTGCTTAACACAGAAAAATCTTAAAACTTTTGGTTTAGATAAATTAAATCTGTATTATAAATGTCATCATTTCATTGTCTTCACCTGATGCCTTCCATACATGGAACCAAGAAACTGTTTTCATTTATATCAGAAGTGAAGTCAAAAGACCACTGTGGTCTGTTTATCAAACAATTGCCACAGAGAAGGCTTTTCCCCCTTTGTGTAGAAGGAGAATGTCTGAGCTGTTGGAATTCTCCATGTGACTCTTTACTGCCACGAGATGTTTCCTTTTAAATCTCTGCTAGAGAACTCTCCCAAAGTCTAGTTCGTATGTGTCATATTTAGAAAAGTTGATTGTATTAAGAGGGGTAAGTTTTTATCTTGATTTGAGACTGGGGTACACTTAGGAAAGGTGAGTTTTTCAGGAATTTAGGATAATTTGAAGGCCATATCCATTATTTTTATTCAACTAACACAGTTCTTTTTTTTATTTATTTATTTTTTGAATTGGAATCTCACTCTGTGGCCCAGGCTGGAGGGCAATAGCACACTAACGGCCACTGCAGCCTCGACCTGCTGGGCTCAGGTGATCCTTCCGCCTCAGCCTTCCAGGTAGCTGGAACAGGCACGTGCTACTACACCTGGCTAATTTTTTATTTATTGTAGAGAGGAGGTCTCACAAAGTTGCCCAAACTGGTCTCGAACCCGTGGTCTCAGTCAATCCTCTCACCTCGGCCTCCCAAAATGCTGGGATTATAGACATGAGCTACTACATGCAGCCTCTCTTTGTTATTTTTAAAGAAACTAACTACAGGTTTGCTTTCAGAGCACTGGATGTGTTTACAGACTTAAGAGACACACACCAAAGAGTGTTTTGTAATTACATAACCCTCATCTGTCATGCCCAGAGCAGTGTTCCTTCAAGGTAAAAGAATGGGCAGGGTCAGTGACACATGTGGAATTCCTTAACCCACCAGGTTTTAGTCCAGAAAATCATGATCATTCTTTGCTTGCTTGTCCTTAGGAAAAGAAAATGCATGTTTAATAGCCAGATCTCTGGTCTCTGAATTTTTTTTTCTTAAACAGGATTTATTGAGAGGACAAAAAAGCTTCCACAGTGGGAAGGAACTCGAAGGGGTTGCCCTGGTCTCTGAATTTTTTGACCAAGAACATGATTTGTTTTAACCCACACCGTTTTTTACTAGATCTTCACCAAATTAACAAATTATCTGATAGATAAGAGCATTCATAACTTAAATAATTCCAGTCCTTATGTTAATTGACTTAAACCACAGACATTTATAAAGCTCCACCAATTCATAAGCATGAGCAAGACAGTTTGGCCACTGTCCTTAAGTTTTGATTGGGCCAGGCTCGGTGGCTCAGCCTGTAATCCCAGTACTTCGGGAGGCCAAGGCTAGTGGGTTGCCTGAGCCCATGGGTTCCAGACCAGCCCGGGCAACTTGAAACCTCATCTCTACGATAAAATAAAAAACTAACCGGCTACGGTAGCGTGCACCTGTAGTTCTGGCTACTTGGAAGGCTGAGGCGGAAGCATTGCTGGAGCCCAGCGGGTCGAGGCTGCGGTGGCCGGCAGCGTGCCATTGCACTCCAGTCTGGGCGACAGAGTGAGACTCCAACTTAAAAAAAAAAGTTTTGATTGGGTCAGGAAGCTTTTGAGAAAACCAATATCTGAAAATCAGTGAAGTACCATGGAGGAGTTTGAGGAAGTCCTCTGGAGTAGAGTCCATGAGCCCAGCTCAGGGCTCAGAGAAGCTTCCCCGAGGTACTTCTGAGATTCAGTCTGAACCTCAAAGGTTGAGTAGAAGTCAGAGTACTTCTTGCCATCAAATCCAAATAGAATAAATTCATCCAGCTAGATGCTGTCCTCCTAGTACACATTTTCAGCCCTGTAACTACCTCTCAGATCTGGTTGATACCATTGCCTAGCTGCATAGTGCCTTCGAATGGTTCCAGAGGGATCCCTCGTGCCTGTGGTTGGTATCACGGCCCACTGGCCACTACCTCTTACAAGTAACAATGGAAAGGTAAGATACCAGATATTCTGATTATTTTTGTTTTTTTGGAACAATGCCAACTGATGGTACCAGGTCTGTTACCTAGACTTAATTTGATTGGTTTTTGAATGAGACCTTGAATGACTTTTTAGTCAGTTGCTTAACTATGCCTAATCATGATACTCTGTATATTCACATATGCAAATAAGCACATGTGTACTTTCATGTTTATAGTTATTCAAAATAAATTCAGATGTTAGTCATCTGTGATTTGAGGGCACATCATGAATGGTGATATCAGTATTTCTATTGGTAAGATGTGGTTAAGAGTAGCTGTAATTTACCTAACAAAGATTAAATACTTAATGTTTGTAAAGTGCTTGTGTTTCATTAGAAAAAATATCATTATGGTCATTAATATAATTTGCATATCATTGGTACCGATCACATCTGCAAAAAGATCACATTTTTATACAAACCACAGTGTAGGTAGCTTTAACGTTTTTAACCCCAGGCTTTCCTTACAGAGTTTTGGGGGCACAGTTCCTCAAAAAATATTTTGTTTTCTTCCAGTTAGGCCCATCCTATTTTGAGAGGGCTGTGTGGTCATTTGGCCTGTTCTGGAGCAAAAATTCTTCCTTAAGGACCAATGAGTGACTTGAGTCAAGACTCCAACTTAGATGTCTCCGTGGGTTCTTTTGTCTCAAGAAAGACCAAATCTGAAGAACTATAGTCTGGCTGAAAATCGCATGGCCTTTATGGAATGCTGCACAGAAGTTTCTAATAAAGAGGTGGTATTTGTCTTAGGTATACTGACACTCTGTTTTTGAAAAGTCTGAGGTACAAAATTCCCATTTGGTTTATTTTTAGCTTCAGTCTACTCTGCTAGTAAAAATAAAACTATTTTTGTAAATGCTGCTTCTGGTACTTATATCTACATTTGAAAAGAATTCACAGAAAACAGTCTGTAGTGGTAACTGTGTGCAATGACCAGATTGTTGCACAATTGTGTTTGAAATAAATTGTATGATGACTGCATTTCAGCTGCATCACAGGGCTGAACTCACATGATTCCTGTCCCCCACAACACACACACACATAGACAAACACTTCACCCCCCCTGCTTACTTAGAGTAAGTACTTGACTTATTTAAGTTCTGTATTTGTCCAGTGTGTATGCGCTGACTGTCCTCTGTGTATTGTCCAAGGCCTCACGCGCACAGAGACACTGAATAAATGTCTGTGATGAAGGTTCCCCTTAAGAGACAATGAACTGCTCTTTTAGGGAGTTATGTGTTTCTATGGTAACTCCCTTTCTAAAACTTTAAATTTTATCCATATCTATTTTGCAGATACTGAAAGCAAGCTTATGTTTAATTTAGAGAAGCTTTAAGTTTTGAAGAAGAGGAAACTGCAGCTTATCAGCAGATGTCAAGAGCATACATACTTTGAAAGCTCGTTGAAAAAAATGACGATTCCTTTTGTGCTTGACACTTCCCAAAGTCGAATGTTCCATTCAGATCATCTTTTATTGTCCATTTTTCATGCCTTTTAGGGTGAAAGTCACAAATATCTACACAATTTGATAAAAGTCAAAATGAGCAAAGTAGGCGCTGTGCGTTTTTCGGGCCTATCTCCGCCTCTCTCCTACCCCCCGTTTTGTACAGTACAATGTCACTAGCGTATTGAATTAAATTTACTTTCATCATCCGTTTCCCTTTCTCCACATTACTACAATGACTGTGGGCTTTCAGTTAGCCAGCCACATCTGATCTAGAGAAAATAGGTTATGTCCCTATTTTGAAAGGCGAACTATCGTCACGGTTTGAGGCTTTGTGTTTTTTGATAGTTGGAATTCTAGAAGAGATGTCAATTTCCTTCTCGAGAGATAAAATATATGTATAGTGACCATTTCCTAATTCTATCTAGGAGGATTCAGATAGAGCGATTGGTCTATGAGGTCAGTTTTTATAAGTTTTACTTTGCTTTCAATTGCTTTATTTTGTTTTTAGGCTGTGTTGTTTCTTTTTTTAATATTTATGTACATTTCCCTCCTCACCCTTTTTTTCTGGAACACATATTCAGTTTCCTTAAAAACCAATCAGCTGTGCGGCAGATACTGGTTTGTTTTCTCCACACGTGTGAATTAGAACTTCTGTGGCTCGTTTTGCTTACTGTTTCTGCAGACCTGATTTGCCATGACCCATGCCTTCCATGCTAGTAGACCACGTAGTTAACTTCCCAGTGAGGAAAAGACTCTGCCTTTTCACCTGGTAATTAGTTATCTCATTCCAAAAGAGACAAGTTTCTCTGAGATGACTGTGTCACACTTTAAATGTCAGCTTTGGAGGATAGAGTCCATTTAGTTCCTTGCCCATCCATGTGGTAAAAGAAATGCATAATTAGTCACCATGGAAATTCTTGAAGGGCACAAGATGGTTAATTTGACCAGTTATTCTCCGCTATTGAGATATTATGAGTTAGTTCATTAGTGGCAAGAAACCAGAGTAAGAGATGATATTTCTTGGCCCGTGAGGAAGTGGTAGTGGTATTCATTCCCAAAGCACATTTTCCTTTGGTGAGAGAGGACACCAAGACCCTTCTCCTGGAATGATTTCTGTGTAATCCTCTTGCTAAGTGAGCAGCATCCTCCCCGGAAAGCCCAGAGGAGACTGAGTTCTGCAGCCTCACTGTGGTTACCTCCCCAGAATAGGGGAGGAGAGTCAATGCTGAACTCTGTCCCCAGCTCAACTACCCATATCTCGTTACTACCCACCATGAAGCCCCTGCCCGGGCCCCCGATCCCATCCAACTGTGTCTCAAAGCCACACTCTTCCTGTACATCCTTACCGTGGCTTGGCCTCTTTAATGATTTCCTTCCTTTCTCAATCAGTTACAACTCTGTGGCTTCTTCATCTTTCACCCCCGGCTCCCAGGTCTACCCAGGCCTTGCCTCCCACCCCCTTCACACACCTGCCTTCTCGATGAGGGTACCCGAAGTCAGGGTATACTTTGAAAGGAGAGGGAACGGCCATTCTATGGCCTCACTACCTTTGTTCACCAAGGCATTTTATAGCCCTTGTTTGTGTAAAACTTTATGTGAACAAAAGGTCTAATTTTTTTTTTTTTTTTAAGTTGGAGTCTCACTCTGTCACCCAGGCTGGAGTGCCATGACACACTCACAGCCGCCCCAATGTTGACCTGCTGGGCTCTGGCGGTTCTTCCGCTGGAACTACAGGTGTGCGCTATCACGCTCAGCTAATTTTTTTTTATTTATTGTAGAGACGGGGTCTTGCCAAGTTGCCTGGACTGGTTTCAAACCTGCAGGCTCAGGCAGTCCACTCACCTTAGCCTCCCAAAGTGCTGGGATTACAGGCTGAGCCACCAAGCCCGGCCAGGTCTAATATTTTTAAAGTTTTAAAACTTGTTAATATTTTCTTCCATTGTATACATGTGGACTGGCTCCTACTTCCCTCTTTAGTTTCATCTTGCTCCAAGCTCACCCTCTCTGTTTTTGAAGATGCTACATTTTTCTTTCTGTTTGGCCACTGCATATACTCTTTTTGTTTTTGGTTTTTTTTTGCGGGGGGTGTTTTGTTTTGTTTTGTTTTTGTTTTTTGAGGCAAGGTCTCACTCTATCACCCAGGCTGGAGTGCAGTGAGTGGCACCATCACGGCTCATTGCAACTTCGACCTCTTGGGCTCAGGCAGTCCGTCCGCCTCAGTCTCCTGAGTAGCTGGACTACAGGCGTGTACCACCACGCCTAGCTAATTTTTTGATTATTTGTAGAAACAGGGTCTCACTATGTTGCCTAGGCTGGTCCCAAACTCCTGGGATCAAATGATCCTTCCACTTCAGCCTCCCATCGTGCTGGTTTTATAGGCATGAGCATGGCCCATATTACTCCCTTTGTCTGAAACGTTTCTCCATCCCCCACCCCAAGGAACTCCAGTGTCCCTTCTTCAGGGAGACCACACCTCTCCCTCCTCTAACCTGGGTCCCCAGTTATATTCTAATGACAACCACTTACCTTTCCAATACAGTGCTTACTGCAGTTGCAATTTTATCTTCATTTATATAGCTATTTCATTGATGTCTGTCTTCCCCATTAATCTCTAAACTCCTACAGGGAGTCAGTTCCTGGTGTCTGTATTTTCATTGATCGGCACAGGAGCATACACATAGTAAGTACTCAGTGAATAGCTTTTGAATGACCATCTACAAATATCTCCAGGGGCCCACCCCGTGGCTATTAACCCCTTTTTCTTCTCATAACCCTGATTTGGTTCAAGTATAGTATTGCCTTTCCTCTGGGCAGCCATCAGCTCTAGGGCAGCTGGACCCAGCCCCAGTCCCTGATTCAGGGGGTTAATTTTTGGTTACTCTATGCAAATCGAGGTAGAACAGAAAGACAGAATGAACTCAGGTTCGTGAGGATTTTGTTGAGCTGCTGAATAAACCAGTCCTGGGACAGCTCTACTGCCAGGCAACTGAGTTGTGTGAAATAATAAATCCCCTAATTTGTTTTGATCAATTCAAAGATTTCTGTTTCTGAAAGTGTTCTGATACAGAATGTCATGGGTGATGGAGTAAATGAACAACTTAAACTCACTTCTTTTTCACAAATGTTTGTGTTTCTGGGCCCCTTTGTAATTGCTTTCTCTCTCTTCAATTCTTGTGTTGGCCTTCTAGTGAAGGTGTTGACCAGCATTTAGCCCAATGCTTAAATCCCAAGTAACTCCTGCGTAGTTCAAAAACTGCTGCCTTCCACTAAATGCCCTGCACCCAGGATGTGAACTCTTATTCTTCTTCACCTCTCACCCTTTGGCTCCGCACTTTGTTCATGCCTTTTTGGGGCAAGCGCTTCTCTAAGGAGATTGAGAGTCAGGTTAAGTCATACCCAGCAATTTCCTGTTTGTGAGCCTTGAAGCTCTTGAAGAGTGCGGCAGGTTTGACAGAATCTGTAGGTGTTTTCAGACATGAGCTGATTCATCCCCTTGGGTAGTTAATTCTCCAAAGGTCTCATCTCCCCAGCTACCATACTTTCTTTTCTCTGGTTCCTGCACCAATCTTCTTTACGTGAGGGTAAGCTTCGCAAGGTCTACCCATGTCTTCTCTGGGTTTTGGTGGGTGACTTTTAGGCCTCCCTTTCTCCATTGCTATGGAATAATTACTACATGTTGCTTCTTAGCACTTTTTGCTCCTGCAGGGCTTTGAATGATCCCTGTGAAGTCTGTTGCTGTTTTCATAGACCTCCCACTCAGTATAATACAATTTAGCCTAAGAAATGTAGGGCCTCACATAAACACTACCTGAAATGCCCACTTGTCTGGTTGCCGAAACTTGGGCATTCTCTCATTATTTCTTGATTTTTCAGCTCTGTGGAAGTAAAGACTAGGCAATGCTCACCTGGTCATAAACCATGAGAGGGGAGCCACTAGGTAACCCATCTTGGAGAGTGTTACTTTTGGTCATTCCGTGTGGGAAAAGGATTGACTTTATAACCTCAAAACTCGCCTTTCTAAAAGCGTAATAGGAATGGTCCCAGTTTGGTCCACCACCCTGGGCAAGTAACACAATTCCAAGATTCAGAATAATCCTTACTGCTTGAAGGTTGTTATGAGGGTAGAGTAAGATCTGGTAGAAGCGTTCCATATGCCTAAGAAGTGCTACACAAAGGTATTAATATTCTACAACTACAAAGACAAACCTTTGTGAGGTACCTATCTCAGTTTCCCTCATCACCTCCAGAGATGTGCAAGAGCTGATTGGCCCCCCACACACTGGGATCAGTTCCCCTAGGACCTTGAAAGTAAGTCACCTGCTTCTGCTGATATAACTTCCCCAATGACCTCTGAATTCTGATTTGTGTGTGTGTGTGTGGTGATTTTCACTGAGGAAAAAAAATTCCCTGTAGTTAGTGATGAGGCCACTTCCATGTTATCTGAGAAGGTGGCTACATGTCATCCATGATATTTTCTTGTTCGGTCAACCAGCATTTTTGCACACCTCCTATGCACCAGCTATTGTTCTCGATGCATGGAATGTATCTGTGAAACAAAATAGGCAAACATTTCTGTTTCCTTGGAGCTTATCTTCTATTGGGGAGAAACAAAAAATAAGCAATAAACAAGCAAATTAGAGTATGTTAGAATGTGATCATTGCTACGAAAAAAATTCAAAAGCAGAGCAAGAAAAGGGAGGGCCCATTTGGGAATAAAAGAAGTTGCCGTGGTGAGCATAGGCCTCCTGTATTTCTAGTCTGTTCTTATTGTTGTGGTGTAGTTTTTACGGACTGTTGTGATGACTTAACATTGCACAAGAATCATCTCTGTACAGATTAAATATTGCATGAAATTAAAGCATTTCAGCTAGAGGCTGGACCCGATGGCTAAATGCTTGCGAACGGATGGGAAGGTGCTCTAGCTCTTGTCTGGCATTCTCAGGTTATCTATTCTTAGTTTAGTTTCCTTCTCTGAGAATAACATTTTCAAATGGGAAGTAGAGTCTTTGAATGGGAAATATCGCCAACACCGACTGCCATGTGTTTCTAGTTAAATATAACTAACCTTTCTGACAAGACCAAGAGGTTCATCCAAAATGTTTCCCGTTAAAAGTCTTAAGAAGGCTCCCGTGGTTGGCTTTCCAGCCCATAACGGTGATGGGTTTTGCAGCCCTCTTGGTCTAGCCATGGGAAAAACCTAATGCAGTGAGTAATTCACCCCTTTACCCATGTGCTTTGTGTTTTGGTGGTACTTGTTTGGGGTTGTTTTGTCTTGGGCATGAGCTTGTCATATCCATTTAATTTAAAGATCATAGACATGCCACCCAGAAAGCATTGTTATTTATGATCCCTAGCTCTCCCTGTCCAGGGCCCCTTCCCCGCTGTCTGCTGTGTGACCTGACGTGTGAATGAGTCTCCCACAAGTTCTGGGGGTCTGGATATATGTGCCCTCTCCCAGCAGTTTGTCCTCCCCTTTTCTGCATTCCGCCTTGGTTTCTCCTTGCAGTAACTGAGCCTTGGGAGGGGCTGGCGTGTGACTCCTCCCAGTGTCTGAGCCTATAGACGAGAGTCTCTTGGTGGGTCTCTCTCTCTAGACAGGACCAACCCTGTCAAGATAGCACTGACCACTACAGTGCTATTCAGAAGGTAAACTAGAACTCGAGCCATCAAAATGGACAGTTTTTTTTGAGTCGGGGTCTCACTCTGTCACCCAGACTGAAGTGCAGTGGCATGATTACAATGATCAAGGCTCACAGCAATCATGACCTCCTGGACCCAGATGATCCTTCTGCCTCAGCATCTGGGACTGCAGGCGCAGCACCATGCCTGGCTAATTTTTTTTGGTTTGTTTTTGTTTTAATTTTCTTTATAGAGATGAAGTTTTGCTGTGTTGCCCAGGCTGGTCTTGAACTCTTGGGCTCAAGCAGTCCACTAGTCTCGGGCTCCCAAAGTGCTGGGATTACAGGCGTGGGCCACTGTATCCGGCAGAATAAACACATTTTGACGACTGGCAGATCACCTCCTCCGTTCCCGGTACTCATCAGATTCAGAGGGTGCAGTAGTCCATGGGAACTAGGAGAGAGAGGGTCCTTCAAAGAGGATGGGGGCTAGCTACCCTTAGATCCTTATGAACTCTTCTGGCCTCTGAATCTGCTACTCATTATTCTGGTTTTGTTTGTCTGTTTGTTCGTTTGTTTCCAAGCAATAAGTTCTTGCTCTGAGAAAAGGCAAGTGTCGTGGCAGGAGTGTAGTGGCACGATCACAGCTCACTGCAGCCTTGAACTCTTGGACTCAAGTGATACTCCTGCCTCTCAGCTGCCTGAGTATCTGGGACTGCAGACCCATGCTGCCATGTCCAGCTAATTTTTTTATTTTTGGTAGAGATGAGTTCTCAATATGCTGCCCAGGCTAGTCTCAAACTCCTGGCCTCAAGCAGTCCTCCCACCTCAGCCTCCCAAAGTACTAGAAGTATAGATGTGAGCCACATTTTCAAAAGCCCAGTCCACCACTTGTTATTTTGAGTTGTGTGGCACAGTTTGTCACTTCTTGGTGTAGAGTGATCTTGAGACAGTCACTACTCTTTCTAGATCTCTGTTTCTCATCTGTAAAGAGAGGGGATTGGTCTTCAAATGACCTTCAAGATTGCTTCTCCTGCTAATATTCTGAGACATTATTGAATGCCCAGCTCTAAAAGTTGACCTTGTTAGACATTATTGTCTCTTCATACTTTTTTTTTTTTTTTCTGATTCAGGATCTTACTCTGTCACCCATGGTGGAGTGCGGTGGCATAATCATGACATTCAAGGCTCACAGAAGCCTTGACCTGCTGGGCTCAGGCGAACCTTCCACCTCAGCCTCTTGAGTAGCTTGGACTAGATGCATGCACCACCATGCCCCGCTAATTTCTTTTAATTTTTTTGTAGAGACAAGGTCTCGCAATGTTGCCCAGGCTGGTCTCAAACTCCTGGACTCAAGCATTCTGCCCGCCTCAGCCTCCCAAAGTGCTGGGATGACAGACATGAGCCAAAATGCCCTTCATTCATACTTTTTTACCCTTTGTGCCTATCTAATTCTCCCCATGATTAGATCTGTTCATTTTATGAACATGCTTCATAACCTACTCCCACACCTTTCTGCCAGTGGAACCTGTGATTCTTCTCTGCAACGAGCTAGGCTTGTTTCCTTCCTCACTCCCCACCAGAATGCTGCTTTTCTAGTGGTGTCTTTGAGTAGGGAGTTGGGCTGTGGAGAAAAACACGTTGTAGCCCCAAGTCCCTATTGTAAAAAAAGATAGAGAACGGAACGATATGTTCTTTTTAGGCTCTACAGGCTCCAATGACCACAATCAAAATAGACTTATACCAAGTGGTAAAAAGGTAATATGTGTGAATTTTTCTCATAATAGGAATCCTAACACAAAAGCAGTTACAACTTGAAGTGTAAATTGCATAGATACACCAAGATTTTTTTTTTTCTCAAAATTTGTCTTATGAACCTCAAGGAGGAAAATGTACTCCAGTGGTTAGGAAAGCATTATTTTCTCTAAATTCCCTGACATGGAGTGTGTTTTGTTTCCTCAAGGCCTTGTGCCTGGGAATTTTGAAATGACAGATTCAGTTGTGGTATAATAAAGACCCACAGTAAGGATGTCCACGTGGAGAGAGATTGGTATAAACACGTGCCTGGATTTTGAAGATAAGCCCTATAACTATCAGATTGCTATTCATAATTGCCACAATCTAACCTTTATTTATTAGTATTTCTTTTCTAATTGTTACCAGTGTGATAAAAAGAAAAACTCTTTATATAAATATATATATGCATATTTTTTTAAGGATAGTAAATGAGGATATATAGTACTGAAATGATCTGAAATTATAGGAATCAGATTTCCTACTACTTATTTATTCAGAATATAACTTACCCTTAACTGGGTGTGGTAGCGCACACCTGTAGTTTCAGCTACTTGAAAGGCTGAGGCGGAAGGATCGCCGGAGCCCGGCAGGTCGAGGTTGCAGTAAACAGGAGCGTGCCACTGCACTCTAGTCTGGGCGACAGAGTGAGACTCCAACTCAAAGAAAAACAAATTTTACCCAACAGGTCTGATGTCATCTATTTTGAAGAGTAGAAATGGGATTATTCCTAGTTAGGAAACAGATCTGGATCTTAGAAGTAAAATGACTAAGTTCACATAGTAAATGAAAGACTGGACTACATGTCACCACTTTTGTATATGATCCATGTTTTTTACTATGAGTTATATCAGTATTTTACATGAAATGTTCATATTCTGGCAAGTTACATTATTTTAGATATACTCTTAATAAATATACTTGTTTTGCAAATAATATTAGAACCTGTTCTTCCTTTGTCTTTATACGGAGGCATACTTCATGCTATATGTACTGATGAGATCCCACCTTAATTTTAAAGACTTCCAAGAAAGAATATTTCATAACTTCCCTCATTCATTCGTGCAAGATTTTATTAGATTTGATGTCAGAACACCCTCTTTCTTATCTAACTTAAATCCCTCATGCTGCAGCTTAAGTCTGCTTTCTTTCCATATAGGATAGTAAAAGTAGCTAATAGTTATTATTCATAATAATATTCATGATCCTCCATATATTTGAAATGTTAGCACAATAATTGACAGTAAACATAACTCCCAAATATCAGTAAATTTTAAAATAGAGAAGAAAGACCAACTTGTAATAGATATAGATGACATAGTTGTATTTAGTCGTAATGAATGAATAATACTTAATCATGTGACTTAAGAAGACTAAATGAAAAGCATTCATCTATTAATTCATTCACTTAAATATTTATTAGGCACCTCCTTTGTGATACTGTGCTGTGTTCAGAAGTACACAAATGAATAAATCATAGAATCAAGACTCTCAATGCAAAGGATTTTTTAAAAATAGAACTTATTAGGCCGGGTGTGGTGGCTCACGCCTATAATCTCAGCACTTTGGGAGGCTGAGGTGAGAGGATTGCATGGGCCCAGGGATCAAGACCAGCCTGGGTAACTTGGTGAGACCTCATGTCTACAATAAGTCAAAAAATAAGCCAGGCATGGTAGCATGTGCTTGTAGGTCTAGCTTCTTGGAAGGCTGAGGCAAAAGTATCATCTGGGCCTAGCAGGTCAAGACTGCGGTAGCTGTGAGCGTGCCACTGCACTCCAGCATGGGCGACAGAGTGAGACTCCGACTCAAAAAATAAAATAAAACACAATAAATAAAAATAGAACTTATTATCTGATCCTAAACCAGGGGAAGTGAGGACCAATGAGAAGCCCAAGCTCCACCTGTATATAGACTACTTATGTACCTAATCCTGATTTGTACCCCACATCTTTAAAATAAAATAAAGAAGGGAAAAAATAGAACTTATTAAGGATATTTCTCAGAAATGTGGAGGTAGAACAGCCTCATCTTAGGAGGACAACTCTATGTACTATCCAATGACCCTGTGGAATTTGCCCGTATCTGGAAGTGGGGCAAAAAAGATAGAAAGCCTGATTATTAGAACACTTTCTGTTTATTCTTGCAGTTGTCCCACTACTAAAACCTGCAGTGAGCATCAAAATCCCACCCTACGCAGTCACTGAGCCCCTCACCTGGAGCCCCTTCATTTTAGCACGTTGAAGAGCTACCTGTGTCTGTGTGTATTTGGATGTGTGTGAGCATGCAGCCAGTGTGGGACTACAAGGGGTTTATCGCTAGAAATAAATTACAGAGTTGTACAGCATGAAAATGATATGCCCGGAATGCAGAACACAGGGTTACCTTCTGCCTCCTCTCTTTATCATAGACAGCAGAGGCAGAAAGGAGAAAGAGATTTATTCTGAAACCATTTGAAGCTGACCAAGCAATTTATAACAGATGAAATGCTGATTTATTGCTGCAAAGAAAATAATGGGTGTTCTTGCTAAAATGCCATTAATAGCTTTATTGTTTAAAGTGCAAATTATATTCAGCAATTTGTTAGCCTCCTTTTGAGGCAAAGTTGAAGTAATTCAGTGTAGGCTTTTAGCAGAAAAAAGGACAAAGTAATTAGCAAATCGTAAAAGAATTCATTCACCAAGGTTGGCTGATATTTGAATTCCCTGTCTGAACTATAAAGACACAGAGAAAAAATTGCATTTGAGAAATACAAGATGACTCAAGTATTTGTCTAAAACAGAAAAGCAATAAGAAAGTTGAAGTTAGAGTTAACTCTTGGTTAACTATGAGTTAGTAACTATGCGTGTAAGACATTGTGCTAGTTACCAAAAGGGGGAAAAAATGTGGTCCCTGCCCTTAGGGATCTTACTGTCTGATGGTGAGAATAAAAACACAAAATTAATTAAAATATATAAGAGGATTGAATCAGAATTCCAGGAAAGGGACACATGAAGAGAGTTCAAGGAGGAAAAGATGATATTCAGAAGGTGACACTCGCCGGTTTTAAAACACGCCTAAGATTTCTGTACCATGGTTTGGGTTATGAGAGGCCCCAGCTGATAGACTGCCAAAAAACAGAAAGGTGTGTACTGATGAACTTCGAGGAAGTCCTTTGGTGCATCTCTTGCTGTGGGGTGACTGTAAATTCCAGTTTGTCTAGGCTGCTTCCTCGTTGTTTTCCAGGAACAATTATTACTGCTTCCCTCTTCCCCTCTCAGAAGTGTCCCAGTTCAGTGATAAATTATACAGTGACTGTGGTAGTCATGAAAACACATCACTTGACTCTCCTGCATTAGGGAGCATAGCTGACTGACGTCCCAGCTCCTGCCCCTGGAGACCCTTCACTGCTTTGGCTCCAAGGCCATACTTCCTGAGGGCTGCTCCCAGCCGGTGACCATGCACGGTGGGGGTGCCAAGGCGTGCCCGTGCCAGCAACATAGGAGTTCTCCACTGAGCAACTTGGGACCAAAGCCTCCCCCTTGGCATAGCTAAACCCTTCTGGGGACTGTGCTGTACTCCAAGTCACGTCTCAGCCTGTCTTCCTCCCTTCTGTGTCTCCTTCCTGGGGGTCAGACCTGCATGTCGGTTGGAAGACTTTTCTCGCCTCCTCCTGCTCCCTTAACAGATCTCTAGCACATCTAATCCCCTAGCAATTGGTAAATGTTAGCTATTATTTGAGAATAAGATCAGAAGGAAAAAATGGGATTGTATTTAGGTAACTTTGAAAACTGCAGTGAAGAATTTGACCTTTAATTCAGTAAGACTCTGAGTTTCCATTAAGGATATTTATCTGTTATGAAATAATTATTAATTACTTGGTCCTACTGGTGATGGAAAAGGATGTTGGAAACCAGGAGACCAGCTAGAAGAACAATTGTCCAGTAAGAGCCTAAACTAAAACAGTGCGTGTAATTATAAACGCTGGCATGCTTATGAGAGACATTGCAGAAGTGGGCTTGGTTGCTAGTCACTGTAGACGAGGATAATTACAGAGAAGGTTGCAGTGCTAATCATACCCCTCCGAGATGATCAGAGCACTAGGAAAGAGAAGAGGGGAGAGGAGGAGCCCTTATGTTTTCACTAGCCCTGCTTGAAGGAGAGTGGTAATGCCATTATTTCTGCAAATAGCTAAGAGGTGATTAAGACCTCCCACTTAATGGGGTCTGGACCGTCTGCTGCCCATTTCCCTGACCAAAAGGGAGGAGATATCACAGTGCCTGCCATTTTACTTCCTTCCAAATACAAGCCAGGATAGCACACGGCTCACGGCCAATGCTGAGGACTTCTGACATTTCAAGGTCAGCAACAATTAGAACCCAATAAAGGATATAGGGTACATATTAGACAGAGCACAAGTCCCTTGATACCCATAAGCGCAGGATTAAAAGGTATTCATCTGCCTGTGTATCCAGAAATTGGGTTTTTGAAATACCATACTTTCCCTTCTCTCCGTGCCCTTGCCATGCTCAGGGGGAACTGGCTTTCCATTTGTGAATATATCCTTTTGAATGTTTTGTTTGTGCTGGGTTTTACTGTGGGCATCCCCTACCTTATTGACTCACCAGTTGCAATGTTTGAAGCAATTGAAACTCCAGATGCCTCAGCCGATAAGTAAACTGTATGAGTTGAGGTATATATCTCAGGAGATCAAAGGAGGCAATGTGTAGCACGGTGGAAAAAGGATGGACTCTGAAGTTCATCCTGAGAGAAAAATCATAGCTCTGTTACTTGCTAGCCCTGTGACCAATGCAATGTATTTTAACGTGTGTCCTTAACTTTAAATGAACATATTGGTATTTTCTGAGTTCTTATGAGTACTACATGAGTTAACGTGAACCTTTTACGTGGAGGCACTGGAATAATGTTAGTTCCTTGCCCCTTATCGTGTTTATGTTCTCCTGATTTTCTTAAGTCACCTTTAATTGTTCCAAAATCCAGCATCCATGTGATTCGCAGTGCTGCCGAACTCACATTCCCAAATCATACATCCATCATTTCCATCGTTTTTATTTATTCTTGCTGCTGCAGCCGATAGCAGCCTGTTGCCCCTTTCTTGTTCTGCCTGCTGGAATGCCATTCCTGGGCGTATCTGAGGTCAGAGCCTTCTTGTCCTGGAAGCAGTCGGTTCTTCATCTGTCAAATTAGGGGAGTGAGTCAGGGAACATGAAGGCCCCTCCACCCTTGTCACTTGCTCGGTTTCTGTACACAAGACCACTGCTTGATTGTGCTCCTTTATAATTTAAAAGAAAAAAAACCTCACAGTATTGGTTTCTCTCTTTATCAGAAAACAACTTATTTTTTATTAAAAATCTTTTCCAAAAGAAGCAGGTAAACAAAGAATTAAAACACTTAAAATTTTACCATCTCTGTATCTTACAATTGTGTGTATGTGTGTGTGTGTGTGTGTGTGTGTGTGTGTGTAAAACAAAAACTGAATCATTACATTCCCATTTTTGGTAATATTCTTCTGAAATGTAGTTTCTTGACTACTTTTCCCAATCACTTCAATATTTCTCTGTGGCATCGTTTCAAATGTCTGTCTTGAATGCCATATATGAAAGCATCATCATTTATTACTGGATATCTAGGTTGTTTCTGCTTTTTTCCACTGTTATAAACAGGGTGGAACATTGTGAAGAGTGCAACAAATAGCATCCTTGTCTATCTATCTTTTAATATATCCTTGAAATGGAATTACCAGATCGAAAGGCCTGTATATGTCCAAGGCATTTGGTACCATATTGCCAAATTTCCCTGCTGAAAGGATGAATTTGTTAATCTCCTCCCCTCAGGGCATGTGAGACTTTGACCGCTTGGTTTCTGATGGGACCAGTAGTCCTATTGGGGGTGGAGGGGCAGAATTGAAAGGGAGAAAAAATATACATTTTTCTCCAATCATGTAGATCTGGTTCTAAGTATCCTTTTCTTTTCTTTTCTATTCTATTCTATTCTATTCTATTCTATTCTATTCTATTCTATTCTATTCTATTTTCTTTTTTTTTTCCTTTTCCTTTCCTTAGTTGCATTCTCACTCTGTCACCCAGGCCAGAAGTGCAGTGGCACAATCATAATAAACTGCAGCCTCAATCCCCTGGGCTCAGGTGATCCTTCTGCTTCAGCCTCCTAGGTAGCTGGAACTACAGGCATCTGCCACCATGTCCGACTAATACTTTTTATTTTTTTGTAGACACAAGGTCTCGCTATGTTGCCCTGGCTGGTCTCAAACTCCAGGGCTCAAGCAATTCTCCTGCCTTGACCTCCCAAAGTGCTGAGATTACAGATGTGAGCCACTGTGCCTGGCCTCACCAGTGTTTTTAAACGCTCCCTGAAGGGGACATCTTCCTGCCTAGTACATGATGATTCTTACTAATCAGCCACTAGCTCTTCTGCCTCCTCTAAATTGCCACCTTTAAATCAATGAGCTGTACTTTCAAGTGTGCACCCTTTGGGAAGAGCCTGTCTGCACCTCTGTCTCATCAAACTGGAGAATTACATCTGTGTGTCTCTCTGTAATCTCATCTCATTTTGCAACAAGGTTTTCTATTTTCTCTGTTATTGGCCTTTTGATTTAATGCTTTAATTTAGCATATAGGTTCTCTGTACGACTATTTTGGATAATTCATGCCATTCTACATGAAGTATTCTATAAATTTTTTGAAATATAGTTTTGTGAAAGATGTCTTACAGACTCAAATTATTTATTTTGTAGAAATGAAAACAAGACAAAACGTTGTGTACTTGTGATGACTACACGGCTCGATTATTTTAACTCCAAGTACTCAAGAGAAAACTGCCTGTTCTTTTATATAACAAGAAGAGGGCAAGCACAGTTTTGGGTGGTTTTTTTTGTTTTTTTTGTTTTTCTTAATTGACTATCTGGGACATGGGTTGCTACTTAGACAGGCTGTTCATACCACATCTCCTGAATCTTTAAGGATGTGAGTCCATATGCTCCTTAGAGAAAGGTTCTGTGGGTTGGCCTTTCTCCGTCTGGACAATGGTGCTACTGTGCAGAGAACCCGCCTTGCGCCTGGGATCCAGGACACCAGCGCACGGTGCCACCGAGCGCTCTCCAAGTATTCTGCTTCAGTAGCATGTGGGGAGGCTTATGGTTTAGGGATGTGACAAGCTGTGAACAGCAGATCGGAGAAAAACGTGAGATAATTTAATTGAGGCGTTTGGAGAGAGGACAGCTGAAGAGCAGGGAGCAGGGACGTGGCAGAAAAAGGGCATCTGAGGAAGGGATAAATTATGAAATAGCATTCTGAGGACAGGGTGAAAAGGGTGCTTCCTCATTTCTCTGGCAGTTTGGGTCAATTTCCTACCCTCACATGCTTTGCAGAAAGGGAAATAATTTATTTTTATTACTACCCCATTTTTGCCATGGCATTTTTTTAACTATCATATATAACAAGTCACCCATTTCTATGTAAGAGACTAACTTCCTCTTTTCATGGGGTTTGGTATTTACTGTTTTTACCATATTCTACCCTTTCGGGAAAAATTCTTTTTTTTTTTAAGTAGCAGTAGAAATGAGAGATTAAGATCAAGCTATGATGTGTTCTCTTAGACTTATCTTACATCTCCTGAAGGTTGGTGTAAGTCTTTTTATTTCTTTGTCATTGGCTCCGATACCCGAAATGAATAGTTTTAATATTCCTTTGCAAACCATTTTTTTTAGTTAGTTTTATAAATCATTTCTTACTGTTTAGTCTCAGGTTATCTTTATAGGACAAGTAGTTAATTTAATATTATCCAATCTCTTAGTAACTCTAAGATTCTGAGTGCTTAAAAGAAAAAAAAACAGCTTAAAAATGGTTTACCTGAAAATATTGAGGTGTTTGATTATTCAAGTTGAAATAATTCACGTACTGATTTTTCAGTTTTTTATTTATTTCTGTATTGAGACCAGTTGTCATATAATTAGCATGGCCATCTTGGTGAAATCTGGGTTAAAACAAGGTCTTGGAAGTGATGACGGTCAGCAGTGGGTCACAGAGTAGGTACAGCCATTTCAGACACTTTTGTCTTTATATTTCATTCTAGATAACTTGCGTATCATGCCAGTGACAGAATCAGTATAAAATCACCTCAGTATAAAATCGTCAGCTTTGGTTCTTGAGAGCTGACATCACCGTAAAGCAAGGGTCAACACACACACATGCAGTCATGACTTGGGTCAGTACGTTATGACATAGAGTTGCACGTTGCACACAATGCTGTAACTTCACTTCTGGAAAATAAAAACTATTAAAAGAGTGATCTGACTTAAGGAAAAAAAAATCACTTCTGTATTTCTGTGGGTCTTTGGTCACACATGGTGACTGATTCTACATTGATTCTAACTTAATAAGATTTAACCCCCGGTGTCACTACCCCTAAATTTAATCTTAAAAAAAAAAACAAATCCTTCATCTTTCAACTCTTCAGAATTCTCCTTCTGTGCACATGTACATATGTCTATACATAGAATTTAATGTAAAAAATGTAAAGCAAGAGTTCTGGCTTCAAACTCTTGTTCAAGTTTAATGTGTTCATGGTTCCTCAGTTGAAAATACAGATTGTAGGCCGGGCACAGTGGCTCACACCTATATTCCCAGCACTTTGGGAGGCCAAGATGAGAGGATTCCTTGAGCCTACAGGTTCGAGACCAGCCTGGACAACTTGGCAAGACCTCATCTCTACAATAAATAAAAAAATTAGCTGGGGGTGGCAGCATGTGCCTGTGGGTCCAGCTACTTGGAATGCTGAGGCAGAAGGATCGTCTGAGCCCAGCAGGTTGAGGCTGCAGTGGCCATGAGTGTGCCACTGAACTTCAACCTGGACAACAGAGTGAGACTCTAACTCAAAAAAAAAAGAAAGTACAGATTGTTGGAAGCCAAAGAGAAAAGGTCACAAAATGACTTTACCAATCTCACAAAGACATTGCCCTCGTCCACCAGTTTCCTCCCAGTAGCCCTCTACACTTTGTCTTTGCTTCTTTCTAAAACCCATATATTTCCCCTCTCTGCGCAGATCCATTTATGTCCTTTGGGAAGACGACACCCTTCTTCCTTGGGGTTACCATTCTTTGCGGCTGAGTGGGTAAAAGATCCAAATTAGTCAGAGGGAGACTTAATAATGAGTTCATATATTTTAATATGAATGATTTGATTTAAAGACCTGGCGCTCCAGTCATTTGGGAGAATGTCACTCCTTGCCATTTTAAAGGGTATATCTGTAGAAAGAGACCCTCTGGGGAGCTTGAGGAAAACTTGTCAGGCATTTTTCCATCATTTGGAAAGAGCTTTGATCCTATTTTAAACTCTTCACTAAAAAGTATTTTTTGGTGAACTAGTTTGTAAAAAGCTGACTGTGTGCTAGTTTGGTAAACTTTTTTTCCCACTACCCCACTCCTGCATCCTACTATGTTTGTCTCCAAATGCTTTATGTTACCCAAGCACTTAAACAAGATTGCTGACATTTTCATCTGAACGAGTACGGTTAATTACCTATCTTTGTCTGTGTTTCAGCCCTTAATACTATTTTGACAGGGGTTGCACATCCTCTGTCTTTCTGGAATTTTTTAAGTGCTCTTATGAGTAATTTGAGAAATTCCAAGTACAGATGAGATGAGCTGTTCTTTCCTTTCTTGTTGTCTTCTTTAAACATTTAAAGAGGACCCACTATGTGTCAGGCAGGACACATCTCTCCCACATACAGTGTCTAATTTAGTCTCTTCTTACCTTGAATCTGTACCTTAAATCACCACTATCATCTCAGTGTATATGTGTTTTATTGGGGAGGAGGATGTCATTTGAGAGAGAAGGAGAGAAAGATGATGATCTCTGGGTAATATATCTATTTTTATTAGTGACTCAGTCTACAAGGGCATTGCTGCTCCCATCTTTATTTGTCTGATTGGTGAAATCCGGGTTAATTATTGGAAGAAGTGCTTTACAATCAAGGCTGATGGCTCTCTGGGATGTTTCAACACGCGCATGTTTCTGTTTCTTTTGAAAAGCCTGTGTTTACTCACCTGCCTTGTAGGTGAATAGGAGATTCAACTCACCAAATGGAGTGTGTCAGGAAGGATTACTGATTTATTTGTGCTTGCTTCTAGAATATTTGTAGGAAATTGGTTTTGTGACTCTCTTCAATGAGGCTTACTCACCTGGTCATTGTTTAAATATTTCGGGGCTGTCATTCTGAAACAGCGGTGTTCCTGAAGGTGCTTTCCCGAGCCTGAAGGGTGAAACCTGCCCCAGAAGCAGCAGGCCCAGCCAGCATCTCCCTTTCCTGGCTTCACCCTTGCTTTCCTCCTCTAGGGCAAGACCCATGTTTGCTGGCAGCTTTGTCTGTGCCTTACTGACCTCAGGGATAATGGTCTTTTACTTCCAGTCTACTCTTGACACCCAGATTTTTCTCTTTCTCTCCTCCCGCTCCTCTTCTTTCCCCCTTCCTCATCTCCGTCTCTCCCTTCCTCCCTCTCCCCTACCCTCTTCCTTCCTTCCTTCTCCCATTCCTCCAGCAAATATTTATTGAGGGCCTACTGATTACCTAGTACTATACAAAGTCCCAGGGATCCAGAACTAAATAAATAGACTTTTTTGTGTGTTGTACATAGTTAACAGATGTGGTTTTTCCCAAAGACAAATCATGGGTGTGATTTTTTAATAAAGGGAAAAATATATTTAGATGAATCATCTTCATATTTCCAGACAGAGTTACCTACATAGTAGTCATAGGTGGATATTTTCTTTCATAGAGTGAAGATTTTTCAGGACTACATTCATCCAGCATGTATTTATTAAGTTCTTAATGTGCCAAGCTCTGTGCTGGACACTAGAAACATAAAGACAGGTAAGACAGGGTCCCTTTCTCCAAAGACTCACGTTCTACCAGGGAAAAGAGGTCTAAAAAGTGTAGAGTAGCCGGGCATGGTAGCTCAAGCCTGCAGTCCCAGCACTTTGGGAGGGAGAGGTGAGAGGATTGACTGAGCCCGGGGTTCAAGGCCAGCCTGGGCAACTTGGCAAGACCTCATCTGTACAATAAATCAAAAAATTAACCAGGCAGGGTGGTACATGCCTGTAGTCCCAGCTACTTGGAAGGCTGAGGCGGAAGGATCATCTGAGCCCAGCAGGTCGAGGCTGCGGTGGCCGTGAGTGTGAGACATCTGGCTCAAAAAAGAAAAAAAGAAGTGCATAGTAATGCATAACAGATTTCCAGGGGCATGCCAAGGAATCCATGATCATGAGTATTGAGCAGCGTGGGGGCAGGGATCTTATTCACTACTGTATCCAAAGTGCCTGAGATGGTGTCTGACACGTAGTAGGCTCTTAATAAGTGCTTGTTGACCAGCCAATAGGGACAGCCTTCGGCCAGAGTTTTTTCAAGGAGCTGACAGTTCAGCTCTTTCACAAAGGATGAGAAAAACATTGCCTAGGAAGAGAAGCAGCCTGGGGTTGGATGCCATCCTGAGTAAGTCTTTTTTAAAGAGCACTTTTAAGAACAATACAGTGAGTGGTTAAGTGGCAAAGATCACCTACAGCTCAAATGACAACACCAGCTTTTTTAATGTGGTGCAAATGGATGTTTCGCACTCAGGATCAAATTTACAGTGACAGCATCACATACTAAGTCAAAGATTCTAACTCAGACAATGAGAGGTGTTAGATAACTCAAAAGGGATTCTAACAAAGGTGAAGATACTGAAGATAAATGTGAAACATTCAAATGAGATTTTTTCATAAAATATTCCATAAAACATTTACACATCAAACTATCATCTTGTACAAAATATACTTTGAGATATGTATATATAACTAAGTTAATAGGTTAGATAGTATAGGAAGATAAATAATTATTTTATCACATTCCTAACAGTTAAAAAACTCTTAGCAAAGCTGTTTGTGTTTTGTTGTTGTTGTTGTTTTATATTCTCATTGGTAAAATGGGAGATCTTTAATTGAGATTACCTTATATTCAGATATATATGGCAATATAGATTCACCGGTTTAAAAAAAAAAAGCAGGATCACACAATACATTTTATATTATAACCTGCTTTGTATATTTTATAAAATTATGACTATTTTCATGTCTTAAGTTTCTTCAACTAATCATTTGTAATGGCTACATTAGAATGGATAGACTAATTTATTTAACTGGTCTTCTCTTGTTAGATATTGGAGACTGGTATTTATTTTCCACTCATTTACTGGTATAAGTAACCTTGATGAATATCTGCATCGACAAGTCTCTCAGTGTACCCATGGCTATTTTTCTTAAATTAGATTTCTAGAAATAGAATTCCAAGTCAGAAACTTGCAGGATTTTAAGGTACTTAATATTAAATTGCCAGGTCACACCAACCAGGAATACGTTCATTATATCTTAGGGAATTATTCAATTATTGTCCCCTCGTGACAGTGTCTTAATTAATTCTGAGTAACTCTTTAGCACAATCATCTTATTGCTGTCCAACATGTTTGTTTTATCTCCCTCTTTCCTCATGCCTCATGCCACTGAATTAGTATTAAGTACAAGTTGGAGGGTTTCATGTTATTTCATTGTCCAAACCTATTGATTGTAAATATTTGCTACCACTGGGCTCAGTGAGAATGTCTCTGCAGCACCAGGTGATATATTACCTTTTCCTGCAAGTGACATTAAATCACTAGAAAACACCCCCGAGTCTTTTGAGATAGAGAATCCATGATTCTCCTTAAACTCAATGAACTACTGTGACTGTAGGTACTGTAAGAGTACTCTTTCTCTTCCCATTTGTTGCATATGTTGCTAATCTGGATATTATACAGCCTCAGAAAATAAAGAAGCTTGCAAAGCCTTCATGATGGGAAAGACTGCTAGTTTGCCACCAAGTGAACTTTTGCTCTTTGCTCACCAGTTAACAGAATCTCTTTTATAGCTGAGCTGGTAGCCAAAAGGCATGTTTCCCAGCCTCCCTGGCTATGTGATAAAGTTGTGGCCAATGAGGTGTGAAAAGAAGTGTGTGGGCCATTCCAGGAAGTCTTTAAAGGGATGGGTCCCACCCTTCTTCACCTCTTCCTCCATCTTGTTCCTTGGAATGTAGGTGTGATGGCTGGAGCACCAGCACCACTTTGGACTTGGAGAAGGAGGGCTGAATCCTAGGATTGGTAGAAAGGAAAACTGGGAGAAGCTTGGGTCCTGATGAATGAGGAACCTCCATGCAGTCCCAGACTGCTTGCCCGTGACTTCTTTTACATGAGACAATTAAACTTCGATGTTATTTAAGTTCCTATTTGTGGAGAGCAGGGGCGGGGTCTCTCTTAGCTGGAGTCTGGCTTCATCCTGTCTGAAACAATGATCTTATCGATTTGATGGCCATTTATCCTCCTGTGCCCTTTCCTATATTCATTTTCTTTCTCTAGTCTCATTAGCTAAAAGGGATTTCTTAGTGGAATTAGAGGACCCTCACCCCCACCCATGTGGAAGTCCAACTGCCCGTGTTCAGACAGAAGATCAGGGCGTCATCTGAGCTCTGTAGTTTGCAATCACATTTCCCAAGTTCATTCACAAATGCCGCTGGAGGACTGTTGGTTTGTTGAATGTCCCAACTCCTAGCCTTCCCCCCCACCAAAAAAGGGAGGATGATTGTATGTATGATGAAGGAACAAACTATGAGAAAGCGGGTCGGGCAGTAGCCTCCTGGAAGTATGAGACCCCAATTCATCTGTATCTGAGAGCTCCAAGGAGTCAGCCCCCATGTCTTCAGGGAATCCATCACCATGCGTGTCGTCAGGCTGTAGGCTGCTTTTCCCTCTCTTTCCTTACTCCTCAGTTGCGATCATCTGTTAAGTTGATCTAGCTCTCCCACCAAACAGCTCAAGGCACACAGCTTTTTACATGAAGCCTCAAACATCGCAAAACTTGATCATGAGAAACATGGCAAAGAATAACCAAAAGAAGAGAAAGGGTGAAGAAAGCATAGAACAAAAACTTCCAGATTTCAGCTATAGACGTGCAGAATCGCTGTAAACAGACTTTTAAAAATCTGGTGACGTATTGATAAAGGCCTTTGCTGCCTTTTTTTTTTTTTTTTTAATGAAGTCACCTTGAGAGCAAACCAGGAAGTCGAGTGGGCATATCCTGTTTATTCATCTTGTTGAAGTGAGTGTGCAGGAACAAGGAGGCAGAAAGGGCATTCCTTCAAAAAGGTTAGCCTGGCTCCCATCTGCTGTGTCCTAATTGAGGTCCTCAGGGTTCCCTCGAGCCCACCCTTCTTCATTTTATTTTGTTTTGTTTATTTTTCTGAGTCAGAGTCTCACTCTGTCACCCAGGCTGAAATACAGTGGCACACTCACAGCCACCCCAGCCTCAACCTGCTGGGCTCAGGCTATCCTTCTAGCAGCTCAGCCTTCCAAGTAACTGGAAACACAGGTGTGCGCGATCACACCCAGCTAATTTTTTTTTTTTAATTGTAGATCACAGCTCATTGCAGCCTTGACCTCCTGGCTCAGGTGATCCTCCTGCCTCAGCATCCCAAGTAGCTGGGACTACAGGCATGTGCCACCATACCCAGCTAATTTTTTTTTTTTTTTTTTTTTTGTAGAGATGAGGTCTCGCTATGTTGCCTGAGTTGGTCTCGAACTCCTGGACTCAAGCAATCCTCCTGCCTCAGCCTCCCAAAGTGCTGGGATTACAGGCACGAGCCACTGTGCCCAGCCATCCCCGAGCCCCCTTCTTTCCATCCTACTTTCTTACTACTAAACCATGTGGTTAATGTGGGTTTCAGGTATTGTGTTTACTAGGGCACATTTCAGTTCGTTTACTTCCTTTCCTGATAGAGCTGTTGGGAGTTAGTATTTAGGGACAGAGGCAGGTAGAGCTGGAAAGGTGAGCCTGGCTATACTCCCTCAGTCTGCTATGCTCTGGCTCCTAGGAAGTGTCCTTTAGTGGGCTTAACGAATTCACCTCCATAATTCATATTGGCACTTCAACTCTAAGCTATAGTATTGATTTTTCAAGGACTTTTTGACGGAGAAGACTTAAGTGGATCTGTTTTCCACCCATCGTTATATTTGTGTATCCTTGGTGATTTAAACTGACTCTCACAGCCCACTTCCTATCCACGTTTCTCCCATTTGTCTCTTTGATTACATCTAATGTGAGCCTTTGAGTATGAGAAAACATATCCTGGACTTCACTGCACATATGCGTGTGTGTATGTAAGTATGAGCAGAAAAGTCATAATATCTCCATAACAATGGAGTGTTAGGGCTGGGAGAATCTGAGAAGCCATCACCATCCCTGGCATTTTATAGTTGCAAACCCTGGGTCCCAGAGAAGTGAAATCATCAGCTCTGGTCACACAGAGTGGATCTAAGCCTACTCACTCCATCCAGTTGTCCTACACTGCCTGGCTTTGCGAGACAACAGCCAAATCTTATTAGAAATCTGGGCATCAGGTCCTTCCTGGTTTAGAATTGTCTTGGAATAAATCATCCTGATTGGGAAGAGCACCAGAGAATTCTAGAATCCCACAGGCTTCTCAAAGATAATTCACTTTAAACTGTTGTCTGTAAAAGCCACATAAAAATGTCCAACAAATCATAGAAAAATGAGCTCATGGAGTTGTTTGACCACAAACTTGAATAGGAATCTGTTTGTCCAGAGATAGAAGTATGTAGAAGATATTTTCTAAAGTGTGGCAAGTAGTAAAAATTGGGAGAAAAAAGAGGCGGGGGCCTGGTTTGGTTCCCATTGTTTTTCTGGGAAAGGACAGAGAAGTGTGTTAGAGTCCATTCTCCTTGCCCCACCCTAATTTTCAGTGTTCTCAGAATGTGTTTCTTAGAAGTCCAAGATAATAGATTTATGGCCTCTTTAAACAGTTGAAAACCATCACATTTCACTCAGACACACATGCTTTTGCTCACTCCAGCAAAAACTCGAGTTCTGCCTGGGTGTTTGTGAAGAACTAATTTGCCTCTCAGTATGTAGTTTAGAGAGAAACGCTCTTGGGTAATTCATTTCACTTGCCTGCAGTGAAGGAATCATTGAGTATGTTTCGGGTTTGTTTGTTTGTTTTTGTTTTTTTGATTGGGGGAGTCTCACTCTAGGGGTCTAGGCTGGATTGCAGTGGTATGCTCTGGGCTCACCGTGGCAGCCTCGAGCTCCTGGTCTCAGGCGATCTTCCCACCTCACCCTCCTGAGTAGCTTGGGCTCACACCACCACACCCAGGTAATTTTTTGACTTTTTATAGAGATGAGGTCTGACTGTGTTGCCTAGGCTGGTCTCAAGTTCCTGGGCCTTCCAGAGTGCTGGGATTACAGGCATGAGCCACCGCACCTAGCATGTCTTGGGCTTAAAAACGACAGATGGAGTCAAGACAAACCTTCCCATCTCTTGTCTGTGGCACCTTGTTCTCTTCCTGGCTTCCCTGACGTGGGCATTTTGTATGTGTGGGCACAGTGCTAGTGTCACGGGATGATGTGGCATGCAACCAGGACTGCCTCACTTTCAGAACAGGCCTATAGGTTCCTTTTTAAAAATGGGAATCTGGTCTAGGTCTTTTGCATATTTGTTAGGTCTGCACTTAAGACCAAGGTTTTCTCACACGCTAGTTTCCTAGGATGCTTTTTAAAAAGCGTGGCTGAGTGCTCTTATTGTGGTGCCTAACTGTTGAGGTCACATTTGGTGACCTCTTTCTTCTGCTTTTTGCTGCTCCTATGGAACCAGTTTTGTTGCCTTTTTTTTTTTTTTGCCACCTTTAATTTACAGAATTTTATGAAAGACCAGCCCTGGTAATATTGAGTGGCTTTGTCATTCATCTATTCATTGTTATCAGCTTTGCTTAATTTTGCCAGTGATGTCCCCTTTCCTTCCTATTTACTGTAGCCAATTTCTGCATGCCATGTAGGCGGGGGAGGGAAAGAGTGAGTCAAGGAGGAAAATTTCTTTTTTTTTTTTTTTTTTTTTTGAGTTGGAGTCACACTCTGTCGCCCAGGCTGAAGTGCAGTGGCACTCTCACAGCCTCCCCAGCCTCGACCTGCTGGGCTCCAGCAATCCTTCCAACTCAACCTTCCAAGTAGCTGGAAACAGATGTGCACCACCCTGTCTGGCTAATTTTTTTTTGTTTATGTAGAGACAAGGTCTTGCCACGTTGCCCAGCCTGGTGTTAAGCCCCTGGGCTCCGACGTTCCTAAGGTGTCTTCTGTGCCTAAGTCATTAGACCTACTGACTCCTCAAAAGGATCCTCCTTCTCTGAGGTCAGGATCGTTCACCCCATTGTGCAGACGTGGCACGTGAGGCTCGGAAGAACTGAATGATTTGTCAGAGGTGCCACAGCTACTACTGCAATTGACCAGGATTTGAAACCTGCAAGGTCAGCCTCTTTCTACACAGTCACAGGCACGCAGCGGTCGCCCACCTTCAACAGTCTGTCTGTCTTTCATAGAACTGACCCTGGAAGTTTTTAAAAGCAAAGAGTAATGAAGGTGCCTCTGGTGGTGGAGAACCATAGCCTTAGCAGTGAGCAACAGCAAAACATTGTGCAAAATTACAGCCCCAGATTGTGCTTGAGGGACTGACAGGTCACAGCCAGGGGGCCCCTGATTGATGGGTGATGTCTGTAGAAGGTAACTGGCTCTTGGAAAACTTCAGGAAGCTGGGGTAGAGTGGCAAGAGAGAAAGAAGGGTGGAGCAGTGGAAAGCCAGGAGCCACCAAGACGCGAAGTAGGAGTGATGTGCTGAGGGGAGCAGAGGCGAGAAGCGGCAGTGGAGGTGGCCGCAGACCTGTTGGCGGTGGAAAGGGAAGGAGCTGGTGACGGACGCTGGGCACAGTCAGCACTCCGCCAGCCGTGAGACCGGAGTCAGCACAGGATGAGTGCCAGCACATGCCTGGCGAGTGAGGGAATAAGTGGGAGGAGGGTTCATGTGGGGAGAACACAAGGCTCCTGGTGATCTTGATGATAGCATTGAATGTTCCTCTTATTTTTTTTTTCAATTTTATTTTAGAGTTGTGGGATACAAGTGGGGATTTACTACATAAGTAGGTTGCATGCAGGTGACATTTGAGTTTCTAGCTGGTCCTCTCTCCCTCAATAGTGGACCAAGTACCAGTGTGATGTCACATCCCTCCCCCCCTCCCTTAGCAAGGACCAGCATCTGCTGATTTCCACCCTTGTGCTCATGTGACCAGTGATCAAGGCCTGCTTATGAGTAAGAACATGCGGTATTCAGTTCTTTGCCTCTGTGATAGTTCACTAAGTATGGTGGTCTCCAGCTGTATCCTTGTCGCTGCAAAAGGCCAGGATTTTGTTCTTCTTTATGGCTGCATCATATTCCATCATGTGTATGTACCACATTTTCTTTATCCAGTCCACTTTTGGTGGGCATCTGCGTGGGTTCCATGTTTTAGCTATTGTGAAGAGTTGAATGTTCTACTTTGAAGGTTGACTGTGATCAGAATTCTGATCATCATTGAACATTCAGTAAAACTTGAGGGGAAGATGTAGCCTGGGATGACTGGTGCAGAAACATCATCATCTTCTAAACTCCTGGGGCAGATTCTCAAGATATGAGAGATAGAGGGGTAGGTATAGGTGACGGGGAGGGAACAGAGCTCCACTGTGTTTATGATGAAGAAGCAAGAAATAATGTTTTCTTTGGCTATGTCAGGAGGAAGGACACCAGTAGCAAGAGAAGAGAAAATGTCAGCAAGATGGAAAAATGACTTTGAAGAAGAAAGACAAGGCTCCCCTAGTTTCACTCTCTATTTATTTGCAAAAAGACAGCCATAGCATGCTGCCAGGGAGGTGGTACTGTTGCAAGGGTGTCTCTCCCCTGGGGGAGAAGAAGACAGGTGACTCAAAAGGAAGGGTGCTGTTGAAAAGTATCCTGGGAGCGTACATCTCAGGGCCACTGCCAAGGTCTGGATCTCTTCATCCATGCTTCATACCATCTGCTCTGTGTCTGTATCTGCCATGTATCTCAGTCCCTGATTGTTAAAAGCCCAAGGCCCCAGAGACACGGAGTCATGGCCCTCCTCATTAAGTTGACGGGAACGAGTTGCCCCAGACTCTCTCCCTCAAAGGTCACCTGCCTTGACCAAAGCCAATGCCAGTTCTTTGCACAAGGCTCCAACTCAAGTAGAGCCTACAGCTCTGAATTTAGTCATAAATACCAGCCCATCTAGCAGACACCCCTTCCCTTTCAGTCAAGAAGGCTGGGTCTGAAGAAAGCCTCACTCTGGAGGCCGCCATTAAGGAGGTTGTTACCATTCAGATGATTCTCCCATGCATGGCCTGTCCCTGCTGTAGACTTAGGATCATCCCATTGGAACTTGACCTTGGGCGCCTGACCATCTGAGCTGTCCATCCTGTGATCCAAGTTACTCCTATCTCCCTGAGCCCCATCCACCAGGAAAGACTTCCCTCCAGCCATCCTTCTGTAAAATGGAAGTCCTCAGCTCTCTCCATGCCCAGGTGGATACTAACCCCAAAACAGGGCATTAATATACATCATCAAAACATTTCTGTATCATATTATAGAAATACTTGTAAATTAAAATTGATTTAAAAGTGAAGTCATGTGTTTGAAGTGTTTGAGGGAAAATGCATTCCTTTTTTCTTTTTGTTGAGTGGGGGTCTCATTCTGTCACCCAGGCTGGGGTTCAGTAGCACAGTCATGGCTCACTGCAGCTTTTCGACCTCCTGGACTTGGGCGAGCCTCCCTCCTCAGCCTCTCAAGTAGCTGGAACTATAGGTGCATGCCACTACACCCAGTCAACTTTTTTATTTTTATTTTTAAAGACGAGGTCTATCTATGTTGCCCAGGCTGGTCTCAAATGCCTGGGCTCAAGGGATCCTCCTGCCTTGGTCTCCCAAAGTGCTGGGTTTACAAGTGTGAGCCACCACACCTGGCTAGAAAATACATTTCTATAAGCGGATTATTATTTTTCTCCACTCCCTCCCTTACATACTGAATTATAATCAAAAACTCCAAGATTGAGATTACTACAAGATTTAATGTAGCTGAGGGCATGAGGCAGCATTGTAGATTTGCTGGCCACAGATGTACTTCATTCTGGTTTTATTCAGTTCTGTTTGTCTCCCACATTGAGGGGTCAGCTACCTCTCTACTGAGTTTTGCATTTCATTTATGTTTCCTTCCAGATTTCTCCTCAGGGCAAAGATAAAAAGAAGCCCTTATGTGTTGCACTTGCTACATGGGATTTGAAGGAGAGAGAGAAGGACAAAAGAAGGGGTGGGCAGAGATGATACAAAATAGTAGAAAATATCATCTTCTGAGAGCCATGATATATCTAGCTGGGGAGAGGAAAAATTAACTGATTTGCATCTGAACAGCCGTAAGAGCAATAAACGCTATAAAAGAGATCACAAGGAGGTACTCCTTATCACCCAGCGATGGGATCAGGGAGGCGTGTTCTCCAGGAATGGCCAGGGCTGGCTTCCTGCGGGAAATGTGCCTTTACTGGGCCTTGGAGGGTAGCGGACGGAAGAAAGAAGGGGACATTTCGGGTGGGAAAAGGCTGCAGGCCAGGAGGGCAGAGAAGGACAGTACAGAGCTCAAAAAGTGGTTCCTGCCAGGCAGAAGTGGGAAACAGGACGGGAAAGGCCGATGGGTACCCGCTTGCTGAAGGCATGAATACAAATGGCGTTGTGAATTGTCCTTTGTGCGTCAGGAAAACCATCATGGTGGCTTGGTGGTGGTGTCCCTGACAGAGTACGGGGTTCAGAAATCAGAGGCTCAAGTCCACTCAGAAGGCTCTTGTGGTGGTGTAGCCACAGATGGGAGTGCAGGAACCTGCTCACAAATGGTGACTGTGGGAGTGAAGCGATGGAGACAGACTCTGGTGTCATCAGTAGGACGCTGGCGAAAACTGAGTATAAGTAACTGTAGGGTCAAGACAACGGGGGAACCAGAAAGACAGAAATCGGAGAAGACCCCGAGGTTCCAAGTCTGGGTTGCTGGAGCAGTGATTGGTAGACACAGGCAAGTGGAAGGGGGCTGGAAGCCAGGCTTGTTCTAATGCTTTGGTATAGAACCCGGAGAGTGTAAAAGCTGTTTAGGGCTGTGACCCTGCTAGAAAAATCATGTTCTGCATTAGGAAAAAGGAAAGACCAAGTCAAGTTGACCTCTGTAATGCTACACATACCTGTCTGCCCATTGCCTGCAAATGGAAGTCAGAGCCACTTGGTGGAAAAGCGTGGTTTATCCTCTTCAGGTGAAGCGTCTAGAATTTACCACCCACCACATTCTCTCCTAATCCACAGTAGTATGGGTTCCCATTTACTTTTTGTGAGCCAGCAGTGTCCTCCAAATGAAACAAGCCTGGATGTGGTCAGGCCCATCAGCAGCAAAGGCAGCAGCCCTCTTGACCTCCTGGCATGAATATGTAATGCTAGGACTTGGGAGCAGTCTCTGAAGCTCTGTTTCCATTTAATTTGGGAAAACCATCACTTTCGTTGGCTGGCATGACAATAATGAGCTTAATTTGGGAGCTGTGAGTGAAAGCGGCTTGCTCAGCTTGGCATTGTCTCTGCTGTGGCAGCTGGCCCACTGACCTCATCATCTGGGTTCCCTGTTCCCGTAGTGGAACCCACATCACAAAAGTGAAATGCTGTCTTTTCCACAGAGTCACGCTACATGTGATTGTTTATTTACAATGACATAACGCTTTAAACTTTCGCCCAGCCCTCCCCAAAATGGCCATACATGTGATGCTGGAAGGGCGAGCTCATGTGTAGAAAAAGGATGAAGGGGTGGGTGAATAGCCGCAGTCTGTTCTTCTGTTCAGAGGTGTTCGCTGAGATTCCGGCCATTAGAAGCGGGAAGTTTGGTCCCCTGATTGCTGCCCCTGGTTCTCAGCAGGTTGGTGTCTTTGAACTACTTTGGGAGAAGCTACTATATTTTGGAATTGTTACAAAATGAGCAGTCAGCTGTGTAAAGGTGACCCTGTCTTTTGAAGGCAATCTGCAGTGTACAAAGGCATACGTGTAGACACCAACAAGAAAATGACACCTCCTGCCCTGGTTCAGCAACTGCCACACAGATCTTGAAGCAGGCTGTGAGTGTGGAATTTCTGGATGCATTGCAAGTTAGCATTTGTCATCCACATGTCACAGAATTCATCTTCTTGTGTTGTTTTTTGGGGTTAAACTTCACAATTTGGCGTGTTCTAACCATGAGCCAGGTTAATCTGTGAATTCAGCTTAATTTTATAGATGAGAAAACTAAAATTCAGGGATTTACCACAGATCATCAAACAAAGCAAGCAGCGTGGCTAGGATTTTCACCAGATCTGTCTGCCTTCCAGTTCCATACTCTTCTTCCTCCACCACATTCATATGAGAAACGCCTTTCGCCTCTGCAGTCTGGCCTCTGGTTCTCCTGGTATTTTCGCATGGTAAATCAGGGGGTGCTGGCCTACACGGGCTGTTCAAAAGAGATGGTTCATATTGAATTAAAACTGCTGGCGGTGGAGAGAAGGTCGCTGACTCTAGACTTGATACGCTTTGAATTCCAACTCGGCCATTTTGTTAGCTGTCGTAGCCTCAAGCAAGTAACCTAATCTCTTTCGGCCTCAGTTTCTGCTTTGGTAAATGGAAATAATGAAAGTGCTCGCTCTCAGGCTCGTCATGAGTACTGTATGGGATGAGTACCACGTGTGTAAAAGCATGTGGCACAGTGGCAGGCACAGAGGACATACTCTGTCAGCGTTAACTGCTGTGTCAGCACCAGCTTCATTAGGTAGGACTGGTACTTCCTGAAGTGTGGCTTTCTAGGTCAGGCTGACTCTTTTGCAGGCTGCAGATGAATACCTGGATCCTGGCTTGGGTCTATAAGTAAAGCCGACGTCCTCTATCTGGATTTAAAGGGTATCTTTGGACTTCCCATGGCATCATGTCATCACACGGACAGGAATCCCACCAACTCAAGGGGTACCTCGAGCAAATCCCCACAGCCTTGGGAGGACGAATACCTTAAGGCACCAGTCATTTATATCTTGACATGAATTCTTTCCTCCACACCCTTCCCAATGCCAAAAGAAAAGAGAGTTTGGACCGAGCTCGGTGGCTCAGCCTGTAATCCCAGCGCTTTGAGAGACTGAGGT